>NW_027362762.1:908669646-908822146 GCF_046119375.1 Phyllobates terribilis | reverse complement strand
AATATTCATGAATGTCTCGCACGTATGGGACCGTCATCTGTAGGGAGACTTGGGGTCTATTGACAACCATTTGGCCAACCAAAGCTGCTGCATATAGGAGACTGGTGGATTTTGCAATAACATGGAGAAGGTCTTCTGTGAAAATCTGTATGTGTGATGTCCTCTATGAAGAAGAGACTTTGGTAAAGTCATAGATGAGCATAATAGGAGGAGGAGGCTGGCACTCAGCTGGCCGCTGCTCGGCAGTATTTGTCCGCTATCCACTTAAGGATGAACCAAGCCTCCAGATTTGTGCTTTAGCAGTACGTTAGGAGCCGGAGATGCACATTGCACGCCCGAGGCTTTCTTTCGTCTTTCTCTTCTCCAATTTTCAGCATACGTTTTTTAGCACAGCTGACCGGTTTAGTGACAAATCTGCTGTCCGCCTGTCTATTTCAGTGTGCGAAGACGGCATTTAAGGAACATCTCTAACTAATCTGGAGCATCGTGTCCCGATAAATAAACCCACAGCTGTTTTATGTGTCTGTTGGTCTGGCAAGAGCTGAATTTGCAAAAGTGATGACCACTAAAAAGTATACAGAGTTTTTCTTCTCGTTTTCTCCTTTCTGTGTATACCTAGAAGTACTTCCAAAGGTTTTGATGTTCTGAAATTACATCAAATAGTCCCTCAAGTTACAATATTTGAGTCTGGGTCAACCATGGGGAGTTGAAAATGATGAAACTTGGGACCATAACTTTTCAGAAAACGAATTATTGGTTGTGAAGTCCCAAAAAAAAACAGCGCAAAAGAAAGGCAAATAACGTCTACAGATTGAAAGAAGTCTGGTCTTGCAATTTGTTGGGTGCTGCTCGCCTCCTAAGGTGGAGGTGGTGCTGCTCGCCTCCTAAGGCGGAGGTGGTGTGTGGTGCTAATGGCATTGCATAGTCAGATGGTGTAAAAACTGTTCCATAGAACTAGGTGAATTTTTATTTATTTTATGGTTGTGTGTGTTTTTTTTTTTTGCAGAATATTGTGAGTAACAGACCGGCTGCTGGGGATTGTTTGCAAAAAAACTAAAAGTGTATTCATAGCAACATGTATCGCATGTTGTGCTGACCACAGAAGGGAAGTAGTTACTCCACACTCTTCCTTTTCATAAGCTATACTCTTAATCTGATCTATATAAATTTTTTTTCTTCTAGAACCATACCCAAGAACCTCTTTAAAAAGTGACAGTCGGTAGAGGTTTGGGTCCTGCGTCAGGTCAGTGTTGTACATCAGTATTTGTAAACCTAAACCAGGAGTGGGTGACAAATACAGAAGTGGTGACGTGTTTCTATGATACTTTTCCTCTGATTGTTCCACTCCTGGTTTTGGCTTAGAAATACTGATGTAAAATACTGAACATGTGAACTTGGCCTTACGTTTATACTATTCTCTCGCTTTAAGGATCAGCTGAATGCTTTTGCCCCTTTGTGACAGTCATTGGTGGAGGTCTTTGGACTGAATCCGGACAGCTCAAAACTTCTTGCTTGGCTATAAATGACATGTCAGGTTTTTAAGAAAACTTAAAATCCTTGCTTTTTAAAGGATATGGGCAGTTTTTCTTTTTTGTAAAGGAAATGGACGTATTTTTTGTCTGAAAAGCATTTTTGCAATAGTCTATAAAAACGTTTGACCACTTGACTTTTACAGCCTGAACGTAGTTAGCAGAATGAGTTACCAGTGACTTATGGTAATTGTAAAGTGCTGCGGAATATGTTGGCGCTATATAAATAAAATTATCATTGGCCCATCAGTGAGCACATCTGATATGTAATCTTTGTTCCGCTTGTGTTCTGAGCTCATTTATAGCCAGCTTTAGGTTGAACTGGTCATAAATCAGCCTAGATGGTTCAGGAGGGAGATGAGGGTTGCAGACCCTGCAACAAGATCACTCGTGGATGTGACTATTAACTCATTTTGCTTATTTTTTAGATTTTTTTTTTTCTGCCAAATGCGTGTTTCTAGGTGAAAAAAAAAATGCCTCCTAATAGGGTCCATGTCCTTTAAAAATTGATTCACATCTCACTCCCTGTCCCTGCCCACCACAAAATCCCTAAAAAAGCTAAATAAGTTCTCCAGTCTATAGGTTCCTGTGATCTATGTGGCTGCTATAAAGCCTATCTAGGAATGCTATTAACAGAAGTTGAGAAAATATGTAGTCATTGTCGTAACCCAATAATCCTGCATCAAAAATAATATAAAAATTCTGCAATTAGAAAAAAATGCATTCACTTTAAGACGGACGACGAGTTTAGCGCACAGCAGTGTTCTCTGAAAGTGACCTAATTTCTTTCTACTCTACTCTTTCCCGTCAGACGTTTCATGTCCACATTCCCTGTCAAGAATTTCAGTTCCTTTGCAAAATCGGCTAATAAGCATGAAATTAAAACCTCCTCAATCCTATCTTGGCTCGGCAGTCCTACCTGCTTCTGAACAAGGCCGTTTTTCTAGGAGAAAAGTCTTTCAAGAGTCTCAAGTATTCTTTGTGTAAGTCCCAAATCTCAAGCTTTTCATTAGCGAGCTGGTGATCTGCGGCCAGAACTCTCAACGTTGTTTGTATCGGAACATTTGCTTCTAATCTTCAGGAGGAATGAGGCTTGAAGTGAAGCTTCAATAGTTTAGCCATTTTATATAAATGCGGAAAGTCAATCGAGTGATGTCCTCAGTGAGAACTTCAATGGAGTCTTTCCAGATCACAGGTGTACGGAAGGAGAAACCCCACCTCCTCCTATGTGAGAAGACAGGAAAACATTTCACTATGGCTGAATTTTGCCTGATGAAATGAAGCCCCAGTTATCAGACCGAAATTTAAAGAAATGCTGAATAATGCCCACTATAAGAAAGGAGGCACAGAATGGCTCCTAATTTTCATTTAATATGTGAATATTTGTTCTCCTCATGGGTAACCTCTTTATGTGAGAGTCTGTGCTGTGATCAAGTGATCGCTTCAGGTCAAGCTCATAGAGGAACTTGCTTGTTGACTCATTTCTGCAACAGTGGCCACCCAAGGGCAAATGAGGTATTACAGGAGGTCTTCTGGATAGTGATAGATAGTGACAGACGAAGTCCATCAGAGCAAGCTGAGGGGTTTTATAACGGACCCATGGGAATTTTGTAAATTGTGTTTACTTATTTTCCTTTGAGGGAACTCACAGGAGCAGATAATATCAGCATGAGCCCATATCTGGATTGTAGGAGTATACATAGCCAGAGGGAACTGATAAAAATCCTTCTGAAGAATGTATGATTGACAGCCCCCATTTAACTTTTGCATTGTAGGTTTACTGTTTAAGAATGTAGCACTGACTACCTTCCAACTATAGTTTTGATAACTCTTATCTCTGTTTTGTTTCTACATGCCTAGACTAGATTGTGCAAGCTCAATACTATTTTTTTCAGACCAAACAACCACAAGTTTTCTGAGGTGTAAATCAAATTGCTTGGTGGGATCTCACCATTAGCTCCTTATCAATCTGAGGCCTAGTTCGTGTTCTTAATTAAGAAAAAAAATAGTCATGATCACTTTTTTTGTGAAATTAATTCACATTGGAAATCTCCAGACCACAAATGATTACTCCGTAGCTGGCCATGCACATTTGTTTGTAGTAAGTCCATGATCCAATGGATGATAGGCCTGGCATAGTCATGATAGTCAAACTGGCAGTTCAAGCACTTCTGTAAATAAGAAAGCCTACAAAGGTGGCGATTGATCAACCTAATTTATCCGACTTGGTTTCACGTCGCCAAGGCAAAATTTTTCCAACCCGAAGGATTGTATTTTTGACAGACATTTATAACCCCTTATTTGAGACCTTAGATTCTGGAGATAAGGGGGGATGACCAAAAAGGTTTTAAATGGTTAGACAAAAAAACAAATCGTTCCTCACTTCCCTACAGTACTTTTTGGTATTGCAGCCCTACTCACTTTTTTGAAGCTGGACTGCGATACTGGACACAACCCATGGAACGGTTTGGCAAACATGGTTTTTCTAATCTTATTCTACAACTCCTTAAATCCTATTTGCTTCAAGTAAAAAGGGGCAATCAAGGCATTCTCCTATCTCTTAAAGTGATGACCTATTTCTAGCATATGCCATCACTTTTTGATGGGTGCAAGCAATAATTTATTTAAAATTTGTATATGATGGTCAGCCAATACTGGTCATTTCGTCCTCCAACATTATTGATGATTTGTGGACCTATTGGAGGCTGTATCTCATTCTTTCCTACTAGCAGCAATCTCCAGTCGGTAGCTTGCTAAGCCATTGGTTATTTCTGAGCTGATGTTGACTGCCTTTTAGTCAAAGGACTACTTTCTGTTCCTTCCATGATGTAATAGATTACTGCCCTCCTGAATTATTGACCACACTCCCCATGAAGAACGTGATCCATGCACATTCAGCTACTCTTCAACGTAATGGTGGTTGTTCATCAGTATTTTGCACAAGTGCCCGCCTCTGCCTTTAGGGCACTTGCCAGTGTTGTGGTGTGAGGGTATAGTGCCATGTTACGTTTTTATTAGCCCAAAAAACTTACTATATATTGGTTTATATACTGATTTAACTTATGTCCTTTTTCTTCTTAGGAATAGCAAAATGTGATCTTCTTCACACCAGATCGTTACGAGGTCACAGGGACTGTTTCGAGAAATATCACCAGATTGCAAACCAAGACTGTTCCCGCTCCAAGCTTACCAAGAGTCCCTATGAAGAAGTAAAGACTATTCTCAGCAAAAAAATAAACTGGATTGTCCAATATGCACAAAATAAGGATTTGTATTCTGATTCTGAGTGTCACAAGACCACGCATCACAAACTTTACAAATTCAGACATCTGAATGACATAAATCCGATTCCTCAGCAGGACTCGCAGGTCCCCAAGTATTCCGAAAAGTGGCTGGATACTGGGGCTGGGGGTATATCCACCTGTGCAAAGGGGGTTTTAGAAAGAAACGGCAGGGATTTTAATATGAGCGTCCTACATAGTACACTGTGGCCGAGTTCCTGTAAAGAAAAGCCTGATGAGAACTCCAACCAGCCGTCTGGACCCAACGTTCGGAGAAGACACCAGCAATACAACAAAGAACAATGTACGTGTCTACTACTTTGCATCTTGTTTCCATTGTATTAAAGAGGGCAAATTGGGTGGGAATTGTTATGTATATAATCTTCATATTAAACCCTTGAGACTTTAGGTTCTGGAGATGAGGAGGACAAAGTTTTAAATTATTAGACATTAAATAAAATAGTGGTTTGCGGTATAGCAGCCCCGCTCACTTTAAAGGAGCTGGACGGAAATACCGGACACAACCCATGGACAGGTGTGGCAACCATGGTTGTTTGTTTTTTTTGTTTTTAATTTTGTACACCTCTTTTAATCATATTCGCTCCAACCGAAAAAAGCACTTAAGGCATTTTCCTATCTCATAAAGTGATGGCATATTGATGCATATGCCATCACTTTAGGACGGGTGGGGGTTTGAACTTTTGGACCCAAACCGATCCTTCGAATTAAGGGAATGCAACACTGGCCACCTGGCTGCGCAGGGAACTGCTGCGTGGCAAAATAATGGGACCGGCTGCAGCGCTTCCTGCAAGCCAAGAAGCGGAGGAGGTCCTGTACTGGGAAAGATTAGGAGCAGAGGCCGTCCTGCACCAGGACACTTTTCAGGAACATTAAGAGTCTTTTATAGACTTTACCCCAACCAGTCACATAGTATTGGTACATCCGAACTATCTGATGGGAGAGTGCTTTTCTAGTGGCAATCTAATAAAAAAAAAATGTAAAATTGGACCTATGATTTTTGTGGTTTTGAAATTTGCGGTCACATTCTTCAAAGAGGTATGTTCTGTCTTGAGCATTCTTCAATCAACTCTATAAAAAGTCCCTCTCTTCTTATGACAGTCAGAGGAAGCAGAAAACTTTTGCAGTCACTTTTTTTTAATCCTTTTTTTTTTTTTTTTTTTTTTTTTGAAATAGGACATCCCCTAGTTTTTATCTACTTTTTCTTGACCCGTTCATGATATGGGATAAATTGTTGTCTAGAAGATGATTTGTCCTACAGGCCATAACGTAGAGCAGGTGTCTCCAACGTGTGGCTCCCAGGTAGATGTTGTGTGGCTCACGGCTGTCTGCCAGCTTAGTGCATTAGCACCAGGTCTAGCAAACAACTATGGAGAGTAGGTCTTCAGATGGTGCCTTTAGAGTAGCACCACACAGGAGAGCAGATCTGGGTGTGCATATGCAGGTGTGGAGGGGAGGATAAATCTAGCAAATAGGAGGCAGAATTATATTGCCAGTTAGAGGGGGGGGGGGGTGCTGAAGTTGGATGTGATAGTGTGGTTAATGTGCTTGATGCAAGAATGCCAAAGAGGGTAAAGTGGGCACCCCTGGATGCAAGTATCCTGCCATAAAGGGAGGGGGTACAAGATTTTGGCGTGCTTTCTGTGGGGTTGTCTTGGCTGTCATTATGTCAGGACTGTGGGGCTTTTGGTGTCGCTATGGTTTAAGTAGGATGGGTCCCGCTGAATGTGGCTCACGACCATCTATCAGATCTGAACGTAGTGCTCAAGGTAAAAAAAAAAAAGGTTGAGGAGCACTGACGTAGAGTATAAAATATCAAGTAGATGCTCCTCTAACACACAGGCATTTTTTATGTCGACTTTAGAGAAATTTGAGTTTCACATTCCTAGTCTGGCCTGAAGCCGGTCCTCCGTACTAGCGGGCCTTCACATCTGCGCCTGGCATCTTCATGTCGCTGGGTCTAATACAAGTGAAAGTTGCACAGGATGCTGGTTGCGGAAGTAACGCGAAGGACCAGACTACGCTGGCCTATGGCGGCACGGAATGAGTGGCTTCTCTATAGTTGGCATAGGAGATTCAACCAATGACAAACTAATTGCCACTTGTCTGCCTGCGATATAGGCACATTGTTATTAGGAAGATTCAGGTGTTTCTCGCCCCCATGAAGATATGGTCATTCTCACTCTGTCATAGTGGATGAGTTTGCTCATTGCAAAGAACAATCCAAGGTCACATCTTCTTCAAAACCCTGCAACCCCATCAGCTGCCGTAGGATGTTTGCTTTACAACATGGTTCGTAAGATTGACGGGAAGACAAATAGATGGTGACTTGTGTACAGGAGCATTATCTGGGCTTAGCAGATCATACATTTTGTAGATCTGTGTTTTGCCAATTGATTCGTTTATTGCAGGGGATTATTCTACAAGTATTAATGTGTAGATTTGTGGTCTCCAACCTGAGGGGTCTCCTGCTTGACCATTGTCCATTGCATAAATCGTGGCGCGGTAATGGCTATGAGTTTAGTGGACTTCATGGCGAGGCTTTGGGTAGAGTGTAACTGATCCAAATCTGCACCTTGTGTATGAAGAATTTAACACCGGTCTGCAAACTTTCTCTGAAAGCTGGTTTTGTGGTCTCGTAAACCGTTTTAAGACTTCGCCGCACTGCTACTGATTTGGCTCCCGAAGCTAATGAACACCTCGGTGCACACAACTGCTCGGTCTTTCTCTCCTGCCACGCTATTTAGTTGCTGTAGCCGTACACTGTCTGAGCCGATCCCATTCAGAGATTTTATTCTTCACTTTTTGTTGGATGTTTTCAATTACTTGGATTACTGCGGTGACGGTAATTGATTTTTTTTGTATGTTTCTCCCTCGCTTCTAGTGAGCTCGATGAGCAGAGAAGAACTGGGACGATTAAATGAACATCTCCTCCGGCAACTCCAGGGTAAGTCTCGATATCGAATGGCTGGCACATCCTCAGGAGATCAGGAGGCTTCTACTTCGTGTGCTGTAACATCGCCTCTACCCTGCACCTCCACGTTCCATCAATTTAGTAGAAATATGTGGTGTTTTTTTGGGTTGTTTTTTTTCCTTAACAGCACTTTCTCCCCTGCCTATTGCTTTTAAAAAAAATTCTTGGCGTTAAATCAATACGTCAGCAAGTGCAGCTCAGCCCTTCCATGGCAGCTGCAGATGTGCTGTAATCTAAGCTGCCGGCTAAGTATAGGTTACAGTAAAGCTCATCAGCGCCTGATGCTATTACAGACGTATTTTTAGACTACACTTTACAAGCCAGAGTAGATTTAACCCAACCATTTTATACAACAAAATGCATCAGATAATAATCAGCTCGTCTGTAGGTCAAGATCCTTTGAATGAAAGAGCAAATAAAATCCTTGTATGATCATGGCAGAGAAATGAAATGGCCTTCTTGTAGTTGTGTGCTTTGTGAAAATAATTGGAGCTTCTAAGGCACACATGTCCAACTCTGGCCCTTGGGCCAAATTTGGCCCTCGTGTTGATTATATTTGGCCCGTGACGCCATATGGGGGGCCATTATTCTGTATGGAGGACTATGGGGGGCCCATTCTGTATGGAGGACTATGGGGGGCCCATTATACTGTGTGGGGATCACAGTTGGGGCAACATACTGTGTTGGGGTCACCGTACTTTGCCAGGGGAGTTGAGGGGGGGGGGGTACAGTGGGGTCATCATACCATATGTGTGGAGGAATTCACTGTGGGGTTATAGTACCGTGTTTGGGGAGCACTTTTGTTGGAAGATATGCTCCTCTGTGACCCCACTGAATATTAAGGTGTTTTGTTTTTTTTAGGTTGGCCCGCGACTTAGTTCGTTTTTAATTTTGGCCCTCTTGTCTATTTGAGTTTGACATCCCTGTTCTAAGGGCTGAAGTTTGTGATTTAAATTTATCCCAAGGGTGGTACGTTGGCTCAGTGGTTTAGTGATGTTGCATTGCAGCGCTGGGGTCCTGGGTTCAAATCCCACTAAGGACAACATCTGCAAGGAGTTTGTATGTTCTCCCCGTGTTTGTGTGGGTTTCCTCCCTCACTCTAAAGCCATACTGATAGGGAATGTAGATTGTGAGCCCCAATGAGGACAGCGATGTTGTATGTAAAGTGCTGTGGAATATGATGGCGCTATAAGCAAAGCATAATAAATAAATACTGAATCCCATATCGACTGGAGAGGGGATAACTTTGCAATCACTGCCTATCATGCGCACTGCAGCTCCATTTATTCTTAATGTGAGTTCCGGAAATTGCCAAGCATAGTAATCGGCTCATCTTTGCACCTATTTGAATGTGCACATGATCGACCTCTGCTCCATTCTCAAGGAGCTCTTCCTAGTTCTTATGATCGGTTGGACACCAATCATCGTAAAGTTATCCCCTATAGGATAGATAGGGATAACTTTTTAACTTGAGAACATCCCTGTAAGGAAAGTGCCAAAATGGTGAGGGGACAATAATAGATCATGCAATTATGTCTGGGAAATAACATATGCAAATGGCAGGCCACACCGAGAGTGCACCGCGCATCTGTGATTGGTTTGAACAATCATTTTTGAGAACAAAATGAGATTGTACGTCATTTTTTAACATAAAAAGGTTGCAAACGTTAGAATATGCCCTTGTACAAAGTCACAATGTCCTGTACTCTAAATTAACTGGTTCTGTGTCTTTGTATATGATCCCGCGTGTTTTTAGAATGTGGATAGAGCATGGTGAATTTACTATTTACTTGACACAATGTATGCAAAACTTTTCTTTTCTTTTTTTTTTTTTTTTTGTTGTCACAGATGTGTTTGAAGACCTCAGCTGTGTACTACAGGAAAAAGACACTCTGTCCTCAGAGCTCCACGTCCGTCATGTTTCCATAGAACAGCTGCTAAAAAACTGCTCGAAGCTTCCTTGTCTCCAGATGGGACGGGCAGGGATTAAGAGTTAATATGACAATCAATAATCAGCGGATGGGAATCTAACCTGCACAAGGAACACCCTGGCGGTCTCTCGTAGATCTCACGCGGCTCTTTTTCTTTTTTATACTGTCCAAGAATATGACTTATGTCAAGCAATGAATGCGGACGCTTGTTGGTTGGCATTTCTCTCTTGCTTTTTCTTACTAAAAAAGCCATTCCAGTGGGATTGAATGAAAGCGATTGGCAATTGATAATTCAGCCTGGGATAGCTTGAAGTCGTGTGTCTCCAAAATCGGTAGGGCTGAGCCTGTCTCCTCACCAGCTATTGTCAATTGAGGTTCTCTTTTGGGTCCACCGTCTAAAATAGGCCACTTGTCTTACCAAATCACATACATCAAGGCAATAATTCCAAGTTTTGCTCCTTAGGGGGGGGGGTTAACATTTCAGATATTTTTTAATACTGGTCAGTATTGTGACAAATCATACAACTATTGTGCCTACTTGTAAAATGAATGGACTAAGGACCAGAGCAGATGGGATGATGCATTATTTCTATAGGCATCTATAGTTGTACATTGATCTTCCAAGAAGCAGCCTCTGTCTGTGTATCATCTTTAAAAGAAAAATCTTGCAACTTGCAGACGACGGACTGTTTTTTTTACGATTATGGAGTTTTCCTTTTATGGTTAAAAAAAATGTAAAGAAAAGAACAAAATTCACCTTTGCTTGAAACGCTTAAATTGTATTGCTAGAAACTTAAAAAAAATGTTTACAAGGAGCCTTTTTATGAGCTACTGTTTTTTACAAATAAATATTTTGGGTACTTATTAATAGTTCTATAAAAAGTTTGCTTCATGTATGTATTCTGCTTTGCACATACTGTTACCTTGTCTGATGGGGGGTGGGATGAGGGGATATTTGTCGTATTTGGTCTTTTTGGGGTTTTTTTTGTATTATTTAAATGGGTCATTTAATGATTTTTTTTTGAGGGTGTAGTGACTCAAAAGAGCGAAAAGTGTTCAGAAGTCGTATTTGTAAAGAGGTCATCCACTACTGGACAACGTGTTTGCCTGTGTATTCTCCAGTTTCTTCCCAAACTCCAAAGACATACTGATAGGGAATTTAGATTGTGAGCTCCAATGGGGACAGTGATGACGATGTCTGTAAAGCGCTGCAGAATATGATGGAGCTATATGAGTACAATAAATAATAAATACCCCCCTTCTTAATAGGCACAGGGAGGTGAGAAATAAAAATTGCTACTTACTTTCTTCACCCTCAAATAAAATGTGAAGGGTGCAACCGATCAGCGGCCGATGGTTGGCTGAAGCGATCATATAATGCCCATGGTGGATGTCAATGACAATCCTGGAGACTTTATTTATTCATTTTTTTTCCTTCCTCCCCTCTCGAGACCCAAAACTAAGGGGTTGCCAACTACTGGACAACCCCTAAAGTTGTGTTGTGTGTTTTTTTTTTTTTGTTTTTTTTATAGGAATATCAACATTGTTGCCCTATGATAAGGATAGACAATGAATGTTACAGACCTGGAGAATCCCTTTAAGTGGTTACGAATAGTGAGATTTCAGAGCAAGTGCTCGTTACTGGAGTTTTCCGAGGGTGCTCGGGTATGCACAGAGTATCGCGGGTGGTCGACTGACATGTTCGAATCGCCGCGGCCGTATGTTTAGGCAGTCCACGTGTTTAACAGGCGCGAAACATGCGGCCGCGGGGATTCGAGCATGTCACCCGAGCACCTGCGATACTCGGTGCATTATCGAACACTCTCGCCAAACTCCAGTAGCGAGCATTTGCGCTCAACACTAATTATAAATGTAGGAATTAATCTATTCCGTTCTGAATAAGGCTAATTCCTGTAGTTGGTCGAAGCACACAAATTCCGGTAGCGAAATTGCTCTTCCAAAATAACCAACGACCTTCCATCTTCTTGAAACCTATGTCATGTTACGTAGAGTACCCAGAGTCTCTCTAAACTGTTGGCAATCTCCGCCATCTTAAGCGTCATTATGGCCCTGTCATAGACGATTAGTTAAATGGGTAATTGATCACGACTGATTTTTAATAGCTTTATCTCTTTACCATAAACACGGATTAGAAAAAAAAGCAACGCGCAGAGATGCTATACTTCAGTATTGGTGCTTTAGATACGAATTGTGATGAGATCATCATGATAGATTCTAGTTATGATCAGTAACTGGTGCTATGCAATATCTTTTAGATCCCAGTATATACTGGCGGATTCAGTGTTACCACAACATTTTTTAAAATGTAAAAATAAATATATATTATTTTTTTTTTTGCTGTTTCATTGATGTGCCGGTATGTTCATTGATGTGCCGGTATGTTCATTGCAACTCAATTATTCACAGGGTAGCAGTATGACTTCTATTAAATTCTAACTATTGGTCAAATTAATTAAAATCGGTCATTTCATTTATTTCTAGATATTTTCATCACTGCCAAAGAAAAAAAAGAATTCATGTCACTTTGGTTATACTTTTGTATAGTATTCTTGTTTGGTTTTTTTTTTCTAGTGTGAATTTAGAGTAGTTTTTGTAGTAATTTTTTTTAAAAGATTTTAAGCCTATTTATTTTGCGGACCGTGTGTGTTGTGCTGATTATTTAGCTACAGTTTGTAATATGTTTTTCCCGTCGTGCTTTCATATTGCCCGGTTCAGGGTAATATTACAGGACTGTGCGGCCCTCATTGATTAAAAAGAAGAAAAAAAAATTTGGCGGGGGTGTTACCCACTGTAACCAATCTGACTCCAGCTTTCATGTTGCAGTGATTTGATTGGTGACCACAGACACCGCCTCTTTATTTATATTATTTTTTTACTCTGTTTTCATATGTATATATTGTTTTTTTAAGATCTTTACACTGGTGAAAGCTGTGCTTTTCAGGAAGCCTTGCTGACAAAAATTCTTAAGACCGATTTCGCTTTATTAGAGTGAAACTTTATTGGCTTGTTTTTTGTGTTTTTTTTTTTTTTGTTATTGTTTTGGATGTATTTAAGTTTGTTTCTTTTTTTTTTGCTTTGTGTTGCAATGTATGCCATTTTTTTTCTTTCACTTTTGAAATAAAAGATATTTTAATAATGATGTATAAGTGTCTGAGTGATATTTTACAAATGAACTTCTTTTTCTACCTGTGTTTCTTACCTTAAGATAGATAGATATATATATATATATATATATATATATATATATATATATATATATCACTGTTGAAAAAAATAAAGGGAACACTCAAATAACACATCCTAGATCTGAAGGAATGAAATATTCTCATTGAATACTTTGTTCTGTACAAAGCTGAATGTGCTGACAATAATGGAGGCCTGGATTTGGAGTCACCCCCAAAATTAAAGTGGAAAAACACACTACAGCCTGATCCAACTTTGATGTAATGTCCTTTAAAACAAGTCAAAATGAGGCTCAGTATTGTGTGTGGCCTCCACGTGCCTGTATGACCTCCCTACAACGCCTGGGCATGCCCCTGATGAAGTTGCGGATGGTCTCCTGTGGGATCTCCTCCCAGACCTGGACTAAAACATCCACCAACTCCTGGACAGTCTGTGGTGCAACGTGACGTTGGTGGATGGAGCGAGACATGATGTCCCAGATGTGCTAAATCGGATTCAGGTCTGGGGAACAGGCGGGCCAGTCCATAGCTTCAATGCCTTCATCTTGCAGGAACTGCTGACACACTCCAGCCACATGAGGTCTGGCATTGTCCTGCATTAGGAGGAACCCAGGGCCAACCGCACCAGCATATGGTCTCACAAGGGGTCTGAGGATCTCATCTTGGTACCTAATGGCAGTCAGGTTACCTCTGGCGAGCACAAAAAAATGCCACTCCACACCATTACTGACCCACTGCCAAACTGGTCATGCTGAAGGATGTTGCAGGCAGCAGATCGCTCTCCACGGTGTCTCCAGACTCTCTCATGTCTGTCACATGTGCTCAGTGTGAACCTGCTTTCATCTGTGAAGAGCACAGGGTACCAGTGACGACTTTGCCAATCCTGGTGTTCTGTGGCAAATGCCAAGCGTCCTGCACGGTGTTGGGCTGTGAGCACAACCCCCATCTGTGGACGTCGGGCCCTCATACCACCCTCATGGAGTCGGTTTATTACCGTTTGTGCAGACACATGCACATTTGTGGCCTGCTGGAGGTCATTTTGCTGGGCTCTGGCAGTGCTCCTCCTGTTCCTCCTTGCACAAAGGAGGACGTAACCGTCCTGCTGCTGGGTTGTTGCCCTCCTATGGCCCCCTCCACGTCTCCTGGTATCTGCTCCATGCTCTGGACACTACTCTGACAAACACGGCTACCCTTCTTGCCACAGCTCGCACTGATGTGCCATCCTGGATGAACTGCACTACCTGAGCAACTTCTGTGGGTTGTACTGTAGACACCGCCTCATGCTTACTGTACCTCTAGGGGTGAGAGCAATGGCAAAATGAAAAAGTGACCAAAATAACAGCCAAAAAGGATGAGAACAGAGAAATGGTCTGTGGTCACCTCCTGCAGAACCACTCCTCTATAGGGGGTATCTTGCTAATTGCCGATCATTTCTACCAGTTGTCTGTTCCATTTGCACAACAGCAGGAGAAATTGATTCACAATCAGTGTTGCTTCATAACTGGACAGGTAGATTTCACAGAAATGTTATTGACTTGGAGTTACATTGTGTTTAAGTGTTCCCTTTAAAAAAAATTTGAGCTGTGTGTGTGTGTGTGTGTGTGTGTGTGTGTGTGTGTGTGTGTATATATATATATTTCCAAATAGCGGAAATAATTGGACATGGGATCCTTATTAGGAAAAATACACGTGTGTGTGTGTGTAATAAATATATATATCATACACATATATATTATACAGTTGTGCTCAAAAGTTTACATACCCCGGCAGAATTTTTCCTTTCTTAGCCTGGTTTCAGAGAATATGAATGATAAAATAAACTTTTTCTCCACTCATGGTTATTGGTTGGGTGAAGCCATTTATTGTCAAACTACTGTGTTTTCTCTTTTTAAATCTTAATGACAACCAAAAACATCCAAATGGCCCTGATCAAAAGTTCACATACCCCAGTTCTTAATACCATGTATTGCCCCCTCTAACATCAATGACAGCTTGAAGTCTTTTGTGGTAGTTGTGGAGGAGGTTCTTTATTTTCTCAGATGGTAAAGCTACCCATTCTTCTTGGCAAAAAGCCTCCAGTTCCTGTAAATTCCTGGGCTGTCTAGCATGAACTGCGCGCTTGAGATCTCCCCAGAGTGGTTCAATGATATTGAGGTCAGGAGACTGAGATGGCCGCTCCAGAACCTTCACTTTGTTCTGCTGTAACCAATGACAGGTCGACTTGGCCTTGTGTTTTGGATCGTTGTCCTGTTGGAACGTCCAAGTATGTCCCATGCGCAGCTTCTGGGCTGATGAGTGCAAATTTGCCTCCAGTATTTGCTGATAACGTGCTGCATTCATCTTTCCTTCAACTTTTACCAAGTTTCCTGTGCCTTTCTAGCTCACACATCCCCAAAACATCAGCAATCCACCTCCGTGCTTTACTGTAGGAATGGTGTTCCTTTCATCATAGGACTTGTTGACCTCTATCCAAATGTAACGTTTATGGTTGTGGCCAAAAAGTTACATTTTCTTCTGGCGACCATGCAGCACATTTTTCTTTAAGTGCATCTTGAAACAGCCACACCACTAGTTTTCAGAGTCCTGAATTTCAGCTGATGTTATTTGTGGGTTTTTCTTTGCATCCCGAACAATTTTCCTGGCAGTTGTGGCCAAAATTTTTGTTGGTCTACCTGACCGTTGTTTGGTTTTTACACAGCCCCTGATTTTCCATTTGTTAATCACAGTTTGAATGCTGCTGACTGGCATTATCAATTGCTTGGATATTTTTTTGTATCCCTTTCCTGTGTTATACAGTTCAACTACCTTTTCCCATAGATCCGTTGACAATTCTTTTGCTTTCCCCAAGACTGACAATCCAGAAACGTCAGTGGCTGGATGAAAGATGCAAGAGTCTGTCTGGATCCCAGAAACTCACTCAACTTTTATGCACACACACTGATTACAAGCAAACAGGGCACAGGTGAGGATGTTGCCTTTAGTAGCCATTCAAACCCATTTGTGTCAAATTCTGTGCATGTTATCAGTCGAAAATCACTAGGGTATGTGAACTTTTGATCAGGGTCATTTGGATGTTTTTGGTTGTCATTAAGATTTAAAAAGAGAAAACACAGTAGTTTGACAATAAATGGCTTCACCCAACCAATAACCATGAGTGGAAAAAAAGTTTTTTTGTTATCATTCATATTCTCTGAAACAAGGCCAAGAAAGGAAAAATTCTGCCGGGGTATGTAAACTTTTGAGCACAACTGTATGATATATATATTTAACACACACACACACACACACACACACACACACACACACACACACACACACACACACACACACACACACACACACACACACGTACGTGTTTACTAATAAGGATCCCATGTCCAATTATTTCCACTATTTGGGCCCCTCTGTTTTTGGTTGGCATGGTGTCATGTAAGTGACGTCGATTTTTAAAGCTCATAGACACCAGGGTCTGAATGACGTCCATCTTGGATGCAATGCTAACATCATAATCAGCAGATGAGTGACCTTCCAACTCTTAGAAAGCTTGTTCGTTCCCTTGAAGACCGCACTAATTGCAGAATATGGACCTCATACAGTAAAGGAGGTCTGGCAGATTTGATCCGGCTGTGTATTATATGGATGGCCATGCATAGGAAATGTGTGCCATGTCGATCCTCCACCTGGTTCCTGATGTGTCGGCTCCTTTCGCAACCCCTATAGTTACTGAGAGTACTTTTAGGTTTTAGCTACCATATTATCACAGTCTGTATTTAGTGGACCGTATACAAGTATCAAAATTGTCTCCCTCCCAGGTACTTTTTGCTTATAGGTAGAGATGAGTGAACCCAAACTTGAAAGTTCGGTGTTCATACCGGACGGTCAGTGTGCGGTGCTAAACACCGAAAGAAGTTTGTTGCAATGTTCGGAGTTCAGGGGGGAAGACAGAGTGTATTCCTACGTGTAAGGTAACTACGTCCTATAGGTGGCACTAGTGAGATTTTTTTCCCGTCTTTCTGGGAGAGAGCTAATTCGCACACTTTCTCCCGTGGACTCCATACACTGCATCTCCTTTAAGGAAAGCCGGTTTCACCCAAAAGCAAGAAGTGTATTTAGGATATAGAGTTTCTGGCGACACTGACGTCCACTGCCATCATCTGCTGTTCACATTAAGCAGCTCAGATCATACATCCACTGAGTACATAAGTCATTTCTTATGATTTTCTTCACTCCGGCTCCAGATTTATGCCACTTTACCCAAGGCTTTTTATCAATATGATAATTAGCTAATGCCGGCCATGCTAATCTGTGATGGGTTTAGCACATAATTAGGACGATGCTGCCCTGTCCCTGCCGGTTCCATCATTTCATTCTTCCTCTCGTCTTACACCAAATAATAAGAACTTTCGACATTTTAGTGGTTTTCTAATTTTTAGGTTCGGTCTCTGACAATATGAGTTTCTCATACAAGTTGAACCCTATTTTTGGAGGCCATTTTCCACATGACTCTGGTTTATAGCGTCTGTCCTGACGAGGCCTGGATTATGCTGCTTTCTGCTTCATTTAGTCTAAACCGCTGAAGATCGTCTTGCAGAAGAGTCAGGATGACATACAAAATGTGCCTTGTTTGGCTACAGCTCCGAATTCTGGGAATTAGTAATGGAGAAAAGTTCTCTTGTATTCACAGTAATGTATGTAAAGGAAATGTCATCCAAAAGCGACCCATTGTTTAAAGGGAATGTCATTAAAAAAAAAATTCCAATAATTGAAAAAAATGTAAAATATCAGTGTTTAACTTTTTATCTTTAAAAATTAACTTTTTTTTTTTTTAATGGTGTAAAATATGAAAAACTATTTGAAAAAAGTTTGATATTTTCAACCTTCTAAACACTATGGGGAGCAGATGCTGAAATTTGTTATGAAAATCTAGTGTAATGCTAGCTCGCATTACGACTGCAGTAAATCTGGGTGGGGTCTGTGACATCTCTCCTCTCCTCCCCTTCTGGGCGTTTGCAAAAGGATCAGGGAGGATGAAGTTTAGGATCAAAGTGTGGAGACATTTTATTGGTGATTGTAGTGTGATACTGCGATGTGGACAGTGTCACTGAGGATGGCTGGCAGCACCGATTCTGTTGGTGCTGCTAGGTGTATCACATGCTGGGATTAGATACACAGACTGCATCATGCCCTTGGATTAGACTGGACTGTGTCACACATGATGGAATTAGATATAGAGTGTACCACACATGATGGGGGTTAGATATAGAGTGTACCATACAGGATGGGGGTTAGATATAGAGTGTACCATACAGGATGGGGGTTAGATATAGAGTGTACCATACAGGATGGGGGTTAGACATAGAGTGTACCATACAGGATGGGGGTTAGATATAGAGTGTACCATACAGGATGGGGGTTAGATATAGAGTGTACCATACAGGATGGGGGTTAGATATAGAGTGTACCATACAGGATGGGGGTTAGACATAGAGTGTACCATACAGGATGGGGGTTAGATATAGAGTGTACCATACAGGATGGGGTGAGATGCACGGCCCAGCTCTGCTCAGTCAGTGTAATGCCTCATTCAGAGGTCTGTAATTCAAGGACGTCTGAATGAGGCTTTACTGCTGATTTCTGATGTGCTTTTCAGACGTCCACGCGGCTATTTTTGTTTTCCTCACGTCTTTCCAATAGCTATAACTTTATCGTTATAGCTATAGGAAGGTTTTTTTTTTTTTATTATTATTTTTGGGTTTTTTTAGGAACAAGTTATACTTTTGAATTACACCACTCATTTTTACATATAATGTATTGAAAAACAGGAAAACAAATTCCATGTGCACACAGTCTTTTTTGCTTAGTTTTTGGAGCAGAGACTGAAGTTTTTGAGGAATTTTGAGAATTGGAGGAGGATTTGGAAAGTTTCAGCCTCGAAAAACTGTGTGCACAGAGCCAAAAGCTGTGTTTTTTGGGGGTTTTGTTTTTAGGACTTTACTAAAAAATAACAAAAAAAAAAAAAAAAGTATACAAGTTAGATGAGACCGATACAAAATATATCAATCTCTTTATATAAGTTTAATTAAGTACAAAGGATATATTTAAAAAATGGATAACGTGGTTGAAAAAAAAAAGCAGTATCACCAGAGGGATGAAAATGAAAACATTATTGTACAAGCAGGATAATGAAAATAATTAAAAAGGATTATAGCGACAAATCACGGCAGACCATGCCTACGTTTACATCACGATTGGTACAAACCTGATCCAGAAAATAATGGGTGACATAATGACCAGAATACCATGACACAGGCAGACATATTAGTAATGGGCAAGATAAATAGGGCTTGTTTGCACAAATGGACTAATATCAGGCCAATACTGAATGATGGCAGTAGGACCCCATATGGCTAAATACATAATGTACTGATCCCAAGACCGATAACAGAGCCGGTGTAATAGGAGTAAAACTAAAATCTTAAGGCCTCTATAAAGATGGGTACATGGTATACCCATCACAAGTGGAGGGGTTGTTGGTGCATTGAAAGCGATCCACCTTTTCTCGTTTCTAACCTCTTAAATGCCACTACTATTGATGAGCGAGTATGTTCGGTTAACCCTTTCGGCGAGTATGCTCAGGCGAGTACCGAGTATTTACAGCGTGCTCGGTGATGTTTGAATCACTCCTGTGTGCATGATTTGCGACTGTTTGACAGCTTTAATACATGTGAGGAATGTCTATTTCTTACACATTCCTCACATGTATTAAAGCTGTCAAACAATCGCAAATCATGCACACGGGAGCGATCCAAACATAACACCGAGCAGCTGTAAATACTCGGTGCTCGCCCGAGTATACTCGGCGAAAGGGTTAGCAAAACATACTCGCTCATCACTACTACCTGCCTGTTAGTTTTTAGGCCCATAGTAAGAAAAAAAATAAATAAATAGTCCTAGACAACCCCTTAAAACAACATGTCATTTGTTGATGATACTTTCCCATTAACCACAGGCTGGGAGATGATGGCACTGCGGTGCACCACTCCATACACTTTACATCTGTCATCTGCTGGAGCAGAAATCACCTAATAGGTGGCGGCACCGGTGTCAGACCCCCATCCATCTCACACTGATGATCTATCCTGTGGAAATCAATGGCAGTTTCGGACAACGCTTTTAACCCCTTAGTGACTAATAGATGTCTTTTTACTGACCTGCGATATAAGAGACCAGCGTTCCCCGACAGGTGACAATTCTGTAGCTGTCACCTGTACATTATAGCTGACAACTTGCTGCATCAGATTAGTGTTGGCACTGAGCATGGACGTTTAACCCCATTAGTTTCTGCTGTCAATAGTGACTACAGAATCTAAATAGTTTGGGGGCTCCCTCTTTAACCTCATCTTCACCCTGAGATCTTGATCGCGTGGTCCTGATGTTTGCCATGGCAGATAACGGCCAAATAACGGCCTTAGAGTCTGTCGGCTATAGCGGCCTGTTCAGAAGTTATCAAAATTTAGGTGATAAAAATAAACTTTTTCATTCTTGTCATGCCACTTTCCATTACTTCCTGAAAAGAACCAGAAGGGTTAATGAACTACCTGAAAGCAGTTTTAAATACGTTGAAGGGTACTCTTTTTAAAATGGTATCACTTTTGGGTGGTTTCCAACATATAGGACCCCCAAAGTCACTTCAAAACTGAACAGGTCCCTATAAAAAAAGAAAGTTTTGTAAATTTCCTTGAAAAACTGAAAAATTACTGCTACATTTTTGAACCTTCTAAAATACTAACAAAATAAAACAACACTTAAATGGCGCTGATGTAAAGCCGACATGAGGGAAATGTTATTTATTCATGTTTTCCTGTGGTAGGACAATCGGAATTAAAGGGATAGTCATTCAAAGTTTGAAAATTGCAATTTTTAAAACATTTTTGTCAAATTTCTGATATTTTTCTAAACTAACGCAAAACATATCAACCTACATTTATCACTATTATAAAGTATCATGTGTCACAAAAAAAAAACAGTCTCAAAATCAATGGGATTTGTTGAAGCGTTCCAGAGCTATTATTACATAAAGTGACACTGGTCAGATTTTAAAAAAATTGGTCCGGTCACCAAGGGCTTAAAATATCAGTTGTATCATATGATAAACACTGTAAAAACTGAAGCCAAAAATTTCAGAATTGCTTTTTCAATTTTTCACTTGCAAAAAAACTTTTTTTTATAAATTCCAAAATGGTGGCAGTAAAACACAATCTAATCCTGAATGGATGGAGCCATGTACAGTAAAATCCTGAGTAACAACCTCCTTCCCTCCGCCAGGACATTAAAAATGGGTCATGGCTGGGACCAAAATTCCTCCTGACATGTGCGCAACCCTCATCATCAACTACAAAAAAAAGTCTGACTGCTGTGCTTGGGTTTTGCCACCAAGTATTAAGTGTTGTTTGCCAGAGGGATCAAATACTTATTTCTCACTGAAAAATGCAAAAAAATGTATCTAATTTATACAATGTGTTTTTCTTGTTTTTTTTTGGGATATTCTGTCGCTCAATGTTAAAATTAACCTACCCTTAAAATTATAGACTGTTCATGTCTTTGTCAGTGGGCAAACTTACAAAAACAGCAAGAGATCAAATACTTATTTCCTTCAGTGTATGAGATAGTCAAGATAATTGTCTATAAAATGATGGTAGTTTCACGCTGGAAGCAGTAGTGAATGGTGAGATATGGAGCCTGAAAGTCAAAAGTTCAAACCAATACCACCCTTTTGCTCGTCAATGTACATATATATTTTTTTTGTGTGTGTGTGTATATGTATCTACAATATATATATAATATATATACGTATATATACATATACAGTTTTTGGATGTATATTTACATACAGGTGCATCTCAGTAAATTAGAATATCATCAAAAAGTTAATTTATTTAGGTTCTTCAATACAAAAAGTGAAACTCATATATTATATAGAGTCATTACAGAGTGATCTATTTCAAGTGTTTATGGCTGTAAGCCATAATCATCAACATTAACAGAAATAAACACTTGAAATAGATCACTCTGTGTGTAATGACTCTATATAATATAGGAGTTTCACTTTTTGTATTGAAGAACTGAAATAAATTAACTTTTTGATGATATTCTAATTTTGTGAGATGCACCTGTACATAACTCGCCCAGCCCAAAAATATAAATAAAAAGGATTTCAAAAATGGCATCTCTCTCTCGGAATGCAGTAATATGAAAATGAAGATAGAAACATATTTAGATTTGAGAGTCCTCAGTGGTTGATACCTTTTCATGGATAAAAGGTGTTATTCTACGCCTGATGAAGAGACCTGAGTAGTTTTGAAAGCTTGTAATTTGTTACCTTTTAATGGCTAACTCAAAAGATGGTATCAACCACTGAGGACTCTCAAATCTTAATATTTTTCTATATACTGGCCAACACGGTATAAAGATATATCTTTTTCCTGTATCAAAATTAAGATGTTCACTGTTGCCTCAGTGTCCCAAATATCTGAGCTTAGGTATCTCTGGCCAGATTCCACTATCTACCTTACTTATTTTCACTGACTTGTTGGTAGATAATATTTTTTTTAGTCTCTTCAGATTGGGATTGACTTGGAGCTTTCCCTCTGCTCCTCTCTGTGCCCCCCAGTCAGTATGTGAGTCATATGCGGTGACAGGAATCATGATAATTGGATAGAAGGTCAGAGTCCCCAAATCGCTGCCAGACATTTACGGATTGATTACTGTAAAGAATTCTTCTCCCTGAGTTGTGTGACAGCCACCAACAATCATCAGTGAATCTGTATCAATCCAGACGGAAACATGGAAGTGACAGACTATTGCTAAGTATATCCCTGTTCTGTACCTCAAGGGATTAAGGCAGATGTTTTACCAAAAAAATACTGACGCCAAACTGCAGGGGGCGCAATACAGATCATATATATAGATAGGGCAATTAAAAAAAATAATTAAATTAAATAAGCAATTTTGTGGCAATATGCATATATCTTGAAGATTAAATGAAGGTCCTAAAATCGCCATCACAAAGCCTAAATCTGCACTATGGTATTTGCCGCCTTCATTTTCTATCAGGTGCAGCTATTGTCATGGAAATTTTTCCGTGAATCCAAATCACCAAATATTAACGCTATCCACATTGTACCTGTCTGGTGTAATGACGCTTATCTGGACATAGTTTGTAGAGACTCAGATGAAGTCATAATTTAACATACAATTATCTGTCAGCAGGTTTTTCCGATGGAATCTGAGATCAGCATAATGTAGGAACAGAGACTTTGATTCCAGCAATGTGTCACTTACTGGGCTGCTTGCCGTAGTTGTGATAGAATCACAGTTTTCTCTGCTGTAGATGTAGCAGTGCTCAGAATGCTGAGCTCTGTATAACCCCGCCCACACCCCTGATTGGCTGCTTCCTGTGTCCACTGTATATTGTGAACAAGCTGCCAATCAGTGATGGGGTCGGGGTTACACAGAATAGCTGGACTACCTGGCACTAGACTACTAGTCCAACAGTGATTATCTCCTGCTGATAAAACACTGATTGTTTTGAAACTACAGCAAGTACTAAGCAAGTGACACATCTCTGGAATCAGGCTTTCTGTCCCTACCTCATGCTGCTCTCAGGTTACATATCAAAAGCCTATTGACAGATTCCCTTTAAGTAAAAATTATTAAAACTCTTATTTCACCCCTCCATAGACTGTAAGTCAACAAACTATAGTTTGAGAAAGTTTTTTCTGATACTCATTTGTACATGACACAAGCAATTTTTCCAACAAAATTTTATCAACGGATCATTTCATTCATAATAAACTAGATCAAATTTTCAGTGGGTCAGACGTTTACATACACCAAGATGTCTGGGCCTTTAAAATTTTAAAGAGAATCTGTCAGTTGTCGAGAGCGCGGTATAGAGAGCGATCTGTGGACAGTGGGGTTTAGAAAAGGAGAAGCTGCGCAGAATGATATAGAAGTTTGTTGGAAAAGATTCAGTATAAGTTCAATTTTATTCATTAAAATCCCTGGTGTTGTATGTATATGAATCCAGTGGGCGGTCCTCTTAGTGATTGACATTCCGGCAGGCACAGTCATACAGGGAAGACTGTCAATCACTAGTAGGACCGCCCACTGGACTCATATACATACAATACCAGGGATTTCAATGAATAAATCACAAGATATAATGAACCTTTTCCAACAAACATGTTTCATCAGCTCCTCCTGCTCTATAAAATCCTGCTGGCAGATCAGGTATAATTTTTAGTATGATAGGTTCCCTTTAAGTTCTGCTTTTCAGATCTACTTGCCTCTTTGCTTGCCATCATGGGAAAATCAAAACAAATCAGCAAAGACAACAGCAAAAGAATTGTGGAGCCTGACATGTCTGGTACATCCTTGAGAGAAATTTCCAAACACCTTAAGGCACCATATTCATCTGTTTGAGGTACAAGATCATTAAGAGTGGGGACTCCCGAAATGGGGGCACTGAGAATGGAGCAAAATCTGGAGTAAGGGCACTAAAGATTGGGGACAACTAGAGCAAGGACACTAAAAGACAAGATATAACTGTAGAAGGGGCACTAAGGATTGAGGACACCTGGAACAAGGACATTAAAAGACAAGATATAACTGTAGAAGGGGCACTAAGGATTGAGGACACCTGGAACAAGGACATTAAAAGACAAGATATAACTGGAGAAGGGGCACTAAGGATTGAGGACACCTGGAACAAGGACACTAAAAGACAAGATATAACTGGAGAAGGGGCACTAAGGATTGGGGACACCGGGAGCAAGGACACTAAAAGACAAGATATAACTGGAGAAGGGGCACTAAGGATTGAGGACACCTGGAACAAGGACACTAAAAGACAAGATATAACTGGAGAAGGGGCACTAAGGATTGGGGACACCTGGAACAAGGACACTAAAAGACAAGATATAACTGGAGAAGGGACACTAAGGATTGGGGACACCTGGAACAAGGACACTAAAAGACAAGATATAACTGGAGAAGGGGCACTAAGGATTGGGGACTCCTGGAACAAGGACACTAAAAGACAAGATATAACTGGAGCAGGGGCACTAAGGATTGGGGACACATGGAACAAGGACACTAAAAGACAAGATATAACTGGAGAAGGTGCACTAAGGATTGAAGACGCCTGGAACAAGGACATTAAAAGACAAGATATAACTGGAGAAGGGGCACTAAGGATTGAGGACACCTGGAACAAGGACACTAAAAGACAAGATATAACTGGAGAAGGGGCACTAAGGATTGAGGACACCTGGAACAAGGACACTAAAAGACAAGATATAACTGGAGAAGGGGCACTGAGGATTGGGGACACACGGAGCAAGGACATTAAAAGACAAGATATAACTGGAGAAGGGGCACTAAGGATTGAGGACACCTGGAACAAGGACACTAAAAGACAAGATATAACTGGAGAAGGGGCACTAAGGATTGGGGACACCCGGAGCAAGGACACTAAAAGACAAGATATAACTGGAGAAGGGGCACTAAGGATTGAGGACACCTGGAACAAGGACACTAAAAGACAAGATATAACTGGAGAAGGGGCACTAAGGATTGGGGACACCTGGAACAAGGACACTAAAAGACAAGATATAACTGGAGAAGGGACACTAAGGATTGGGGACACCTGGAACAAGGACACTAAAAGACAAGATATAACTGGAGAAGGGGCACTAAGGATTGGGGACTCCTGGAACAAGGACACTAAAAGACAAGATATAACTGGAGAAGGGGCACTAAGGATTGGGGACACATGGAACAAGGACACTAAAAGACAAGATATAACTGGAGAAGGTGCACTAAGGATTGAAGACGCCTGGAACAAGGACATTAAAAGACAAGATATAACTGGAGAAGGGGCACTAAGGATTGAGGACACCTGGAACAAGGACACTAAAAGACAAGATATAACTGGAGAAGGGGCACTAAGGATTGAGGACACCTGGAACAAGGACACTAAAAGACAAGATATAACTGGAGAAGGGGCACTGAGGATTGGGGACACACGGAGCAAGGACACTAAAAGACAAGATATAACTGGAGAAGGGGCACTAAGGATTGGGGACACATGGAACAAGGACACTAAAAGACAAGATATAACTGGAGAAGGTGCACTAAGGATTGAGGACACCTGGAATAAGGACATTAAAAGACAAGATATAACTGGAGAAGGGGCACTAAGGATTGGGGACACCCGGAGCAAGGACACTAAAAGACAAGATATAACTGGAGAAGGGGCACTAAGGATTGAGGACACCTGGAACAAGGACACTAAAAGACAAGATATAACTGGAGAAGGGGCACTGAGGATTGGGGACACACGGAGCAATGACACTAAAGGACAAGATATAACTGGAGAAGGGGCACTAAGGATTGGGGACACATGGAACAAGGACACTAAAAGACAAGATATAACTGGAGAAGGTGCACTAAGGATTGAGGACACCTGGAATAAGGACATTAAAAGACAAGATATAACTGGAGAAGGGGCACTAAGGATTGGGGACACCCGGAGCAAGGACACTAAAAGACAAGATATAACTGGAGAAGGGGCACTAAGGATTGAGGACACCTGGAACAAGGACACTAAAAGACAAGATATAACTGGAGAAGGGGCACTAAGGATTGGGGACACCTGGAACAAGGACACTAAAAGACAAGATATAACTGGAGAAGGGACACTAAGGATTGGGGACACCTGGAACAAGGACACTAAAAGACAAGATATAACTGGAGAAGGGGCACTAAGGATTGGGGACTCCTGGAACAAGGACACTAAAAGACAAGATATAACTGGAGAAGGGGCACTAAGGATTGGGGACACCTGGAACAAGGACATTAAAAGACAAGATATAACTGGAGAAGGGGCACTAAGGATTGAGGACACCTGCAACAAGGACACTAAAAGACAAGATATAACTGGAGAAGGGGCACTAAGGATTGAGGACACCTGGAACAAGGACACTAAAAGACAAGATATAACTGGAGAAGGGGCACTAAGGATAGGGGACACATGGAACAAGGACACTAAAAGACAAGATATAACTGGAGAAGGTGCACTAAGGATTGAGGACACCTGGAATAAGGACATTAAAAGACAAGATATAACTGGAGAAGGGGCACTAAGGATTGGGGACACCCGGAGCAAGGACACTAAAAGACAAGATATAACTGGAGAAGGGGCACTAAGGATTGAGGACACTTGGAACAAGGACACTAAAAGACAAGATATAACTGGAGAAGGGGCACTAAGGATTGGGGACACCTGGAACAAGGACACTGAAAGACAAGATATAACTGGAGAAGGGACACTAAGGATTGGGGACACCTGGAACAAGGACACTAAAAGACAAGATATAACTGGAGAAGGGGCACTAAGGATTGGAGACACCTGGAACAAGGACACTAAAAGACAAGATATAACTGGAGAAGGGGCACTAAGGATTGGGGACACCTGGAACAAGGACACTAAAAGACAAGATATAAATGGAGAAGGGGCACTAAGGATTGAAGACACCTGGAACAAGGACACTAAAAGACAAGATATAACTGGAGAAGGTGCACTAAGGATTGGGGACACCCGGAGCAAGGACACTAAAAGACAAGATATAACTAGAGAAGGGGCACTATGGATTGGGGACACCTGGAACAAGGACACTAAAAGACAAGATATAACTGGAAAAGGTGCACTAAGGATTGAGGACACCTGGAATAAGGACATTAAAAGACAAGATATATCTGGAGAAGGGGCACTAAGGATTGGGGACACCCGGAGCAAGGACACTAAAAGACAAGATATAACTGGAGAAGGGGCACTAAGGATTGAGGACACCTGGAACAAGGACACTAAAAGACAAGATATAACTGGAGAAGGGGCACTAAGGATTGGGGACACCTGGAACAAGGACACTAAAAGACAAGATATAACTGGAGAAGGGACACTAAGGATTGGGGACACCTGGAACAAGGACACTAAAAGACAAGATATAACTGGAGAAGGGGCACTAAGGATAGGGGACACCTGGAACAAGGACACTAAAAGACAAGATATAACTGGAGAAGGGACACTAAGGATTGGGGACACCCAGAGCAAGGACACTAAAAGACAAGATATAACTGGAGAAGGGCCACTAAGGATTGAAGACACCTGGAACAAGGACATTAAAAGACAAGATATAACTGGAGAAGGGGCACTAAGGATTGGGGACACCTGGAACAAGGACATTAAACTACAAGATATAATTGGAGAAGGGACACTAAAGATTGAGGACACCCGGAGCAAGGACACTAAAAGACAAGATATAAATGGAGAAGGGGCACTAAGAATTGGGGACACCTGGAACAAGGACACTAAAAGACAAGATATAACTGGAGAAGGGGCACTAAGGATTGGGGACACCTGGAACAAGGACACTAAAAGACAAGATATAACTGGAGAAGGGGCACTAAGGATTGGGGACACCCAGAGCAAGGACACTAAAAGACAAGATATAACTGTAGAAGGGGCACTAAGGATTGAGGACACCTGGAACAAGGACATTAAAAGACAAGATATAACTGGAGAAGGGGCACTAAGGATTGAGGACACCTGGAACAAGGACACTAAAAGACAAGATATAACTGGAGAAGGGGCACTAAGGATTGGGGACACCGGGAGCAAGGACACTAAAAGACAAGATATAACTGGAGAAGGGGCACTAAGGATTGAGGACACCTGGAACAAGGACACTAAAAGACAAGATATAACTGGAGAAGGGGCACTAAGGATTGGGGACACCTGGAACAAGGACACTAAAAGACAAGATATAACTGGAGAAGGGACACTAAGGATTGGGGACACCTGGAACAAGGACACTAAAAGACAAGATATAACTGGAGAAGGGGCACTAAGGATTGGGGACTCCTGGAACAAGGACACTAAAAGACAAGTTATAACTGGAGCAGGGGCACTAAGGATTGGGGACACATGGAACAAGGACACTAAAAGACAAGATATAACTGGAGAAGGTGCACTAAGGATTGAAGACGCCTGGAACAAGGACATTAAAAGACAAGATATAACTGGAGAAGGGGCACTAAGGATTGAGGACACCTGGAACAAGGACACTAAAAGACAAGATATAACTGGAGAAGGGGCACTAAGGATTGAGGACACCTGGAACAAGGACACTAAAAGACAAGATATAACTGGAGAAGGGGCACTGAGGATTGGGGACACACGGAGCAAGGACATTAAAAGACAAGATATAACTGGAGAAGGGGCACTAAGGATTGAGGACACCTGGAACAAGGACACTAAAAGACAAGATATAACTGGAGAAGGGGCACTAAGGATTGGGGACACCCGGAGCAAGGACACTAAAAGACAAGATATAACTGGAGAAGGGGCACTAAGGATTGAGGACACCTGGAACAAGGACACTAAAAGACAAGATATAACTGGAGAAGGGGCACTAAGGATTGGGGACACCTGGAACAAGGACACTAAAAGACAAGATATAACTGGAGAAGGGACACTAAGGATTGGGGACACCTGGAACAAGGACACTAAAAGACAAGATATAACTGGAGAAGGGGCACTAAGGATTGGGGACTCCTGGAACAAGGACACTAAAAGACAAGATATAACTGGAGAAGGGGCACTAAGGATTGGGGACACATGGAACAAGGACACTAAAAGACAAGATATAACTGGAGAAGGTGCACTAAGGATTGAAGACGCCTGGAACAAGGACATTAAAAGACAAGATATAACTGGAGAAGGGGCACTAAGGATTGAGGACACCTGGAACAAGGACACTAAAAGACAAGATATAACTGGAGAAGGGGCACTAAGGATTGAGGACACCTGGAACAAGGACACTAAAAGACAAGATATAACTGGAGAAGGGGCACTGAGGATTGGGGACACACGGAGCAAGGACACTAAAAGACAAGATATAACTGGAGAAGGGGCACTAAGGATTGGGGACACATGGAACAAGGACACTAAAAGACAAGATATAACTGGAGAAGGTGCACTAAGGATTGAGGACACCTGGAATAAGGACATTAAAAGACAAGATATAACTGGAGAAGGGGCACTAAGGATTGGGGACACCCGGAGCAAGGACACTAAAAGACAAGATATAACTGGAGAAGGGGCACTAAGGATTGAGGACACCTGGAACAAGGACACTAAAAGACAAGATATAACTGGAGAAGGGGCACTGAGGATTGGGGACACACGGAGCAATGACACTAAAGGACAAGATATAACTGGAGAAGGGGCACTAAGGATTGGGGACACATGGAACAAGGACACTAAAAGACAAGATATAACTGGAGAAGGTGCACTAAGGATTGAGGACACCTGGAATAAGGACATTAAAAGACAAGATATAACTGGAGAAGGGGCACTAAGGATTGGGGACACCCGGAGCAAGGACACTAAAAGACAAGATATAACTGGAGAAGGGGCACTAAGGATTGAGGACACCTGGAACAAGGACACTAAAAGACAAGATATAACTGGAGAAGGGGCACTAAGGATTGGGGACACCTGGAACAAGGACACTAAAAGACAAGATATAACTGGAGAAGGGACACTAAGGATTGGGGACACCTGGAACAAGGACACTAAAAGACAAGATATAACTGGAGAAGGGGCACTAAGGATTGGGGACTCCTGGAACAAGGACACTAAAAGACAAGATATAACTGGAGAAGGGGCACTAAGGATTGGGGACACCTGGAACAAGGACATTAAAAGACAAGATATAACTGGAGAAGGGGCACTAAGGATTGAGGACACCTGCAACAAGGACACTAAAAGACAAGATATAACTGGAGAAGGGGCACTAAGGATTGAGGACACCTGGAACAAGGACACTAAAAGACAAGATATAACTGGAGAAGGGGCACTAAGGATAGGGGACACATGGAACAAGGACACTAAAAGACAAGATATAACTGGAGAAGGTGCACTAAGGATTGAGGACACCTGGAATAAGGACATTAAAAGACAAGATATAACTGGAGAAGGGGCACTAAGGATTGGGGACACCCGGAGCAAGGACACTAAAAGACAAGATATAACTGGAGAAGGGGCACTAAGGATTGAGGACACTTGGAACAAGGACACTAAAAGACAAGATATAACTGGAGAAGGGGCACTAAGGATTGGGGACACCTGGAACAAGGACACTGAAAGACAAGATATAACTGGAGAAGGGACACTAAGGATTGGGGACACCTGGAACAAGGACACTAAAAGACAAGATATAACTGGAGAAGGGGCACTAAGGATTGGAGACACCTGGAACAAGGACACTAAAAGACAAGATATAACTGGAGAAGGGGCACTAAGGATTGGGGACACCTGGAACAAGGACACTAAAAGACAAGATATAAATGGAGAAGGGGCACTAAGGATTGAAGACACCTGGAACAAGGACACTAAAAGACAAGATATAACTGGAGAAGGTGCACTAAGGATTGGGGACACCCGGAGCAAGGACACTAAAAGACAAGATATAACTGGAGAAGGGGCACTATGGATTGGGGACACCTGGAACAAGGACACTAAAAGACAAGATATAACTGGAAAAGGTGCACTAAGGATTGAGGACACCTGGAATAAGGACATTAAAAGACAAGATATATCTGGAGAAGGGGCACTAAGGATTGGGGACACCCGGAGCAAGGACACTAAAAGACAAGATATAACTGGAGAAGGGGCACTAAGGATTGAGGACACCTGGAACAAGGACACTAAAAGACAAGATATAACTGGAGAAGGGGCACTAAGGATTGGGGACACCTGGAACAAGGACACTAAAAGACAAGATATAACTGGAGAAGGGACACTAAGGATTGGGGACACCTGGAACAAGGACACTAAAAGACAAGATATAACTGGAGAAGGGGCACTAAGGATAGGGGACACCTGGAACAAGGACACTAAAAGACAAGATATAACTGGAGAAGGGACACTAAGGATTGGGGACACCCAGAGCAAGGACACTAAAAGACAAGATATAACTGGAGAAGGGCCACTAAGGATTGAAGACACCTGGAACAAGGACATTAAAAGACAAGATATAACTGGAGAAGGGGCACTAAGGATTGGGGACACCTGGAACAAGGACATTAAACTACAAGATATAATTGGAGAAGGGACACTAAAGATTGAGGACACCCGGAGCAAGGACACTAAAAGACAAGATATAAATGGAGAAGGGGCACTAAGAATTGGGGACACCTGGAACAAGGACACTAAAAGACAAGATATAACTGGAGAAGGGGCACTAAGGATTGGGGACACCTGGAACAAGGACACTAAAAGACAAGATATAACTGGAGAAGGGGCACTAAGGATTGGGGACACCCAGAGCAAGGACACTAAAAGACAAGATATAACTGGAGAAGGGGCACTAAGGATTGAAGACACCTGGAACAAGGACATTAAAAGACAAGATATAACTGGAGAAGGGGCACTAAGGATTGGGGACACCTGGAACAAGGACATTAAACTACAAGATATAATTGGAGAAGGGACACTAAGGATTGAGGACACCCGGAGCAAGGACACTAAAAGACAAGATATAACTGGAGAAGGGGCACTAAGGATTGGGGACACCTGGAACAAGGACACTAAAAGACAAGATATAACTGGAGAAGAGGCACTAGAGGGGAGTGAGATGAGAGGAAAAGCATCAGATGAAGTGAATCTGGACCATAGGCCTTTGAGGTAAAACAAGATACACACCACTATACTACCAGTAGACATGTCAGGAAAATAAGGACTGGTACCAGTGTTAATACAGCTGCAGGCAGAGAGGTTATTCCTGACCCTAAATGTGCTTCTGGACTCCAGTGCTGAATCTACTGACGCGGCATCCGGTAGCCACACACAGAAAACATTGGGCTGGGAAAGCTGTTTTTCGTGAGGTTGCAGAAGACTTCTGAGGCAACCAGGTGTCTTGCCAGCTCATCTATAGTACAGAAGGTTTCCACCTTTTCCGTTAGTCTCTCGGACATTTCAGGAAAGTTGGTAGGAGTGAAATAGTTTAGTCGTTGCCAGTCCTGGATGTAGACGGATCCTGGAGTCCTATGTTACTTTCATCATCTTTTACAGCAAGCAGTTTAGTAAGAAGAGGGAGTAGAAGTTGCGGATTAACACGTGACTACAAAATCAGACTACACAGGATTTATTTGTAGTCTGTTACCATAGAGGCAAATAGGTCTGCATAGGAGCTGTTGACACAAAATGAGATTCTTAAGGATATTTTCCACCCGCCACACTCTGGCAGGAATTCTCTAAGTACAGTAATAAGAAGAACGTTGTCAAACAGCAACGGGTGGATAGAGCAATCTGGCATTTATGACTCTAAGTTCTAATAAGTTGTAAATATAGCCAAACTGCAAGATATTCACACAGAAAACACACACAAATCAATGTCACTACATTTACCATTGATGACTTGGTGCTAGGCCATAAATATGTGATCTGTGGGGGTGATTAGCATGTAAATGTGTTCAGTACCCATTTAAAGGTTTATTCCCAAAGTATGAAGTTATCACTGGTCAATAGGATAGAGCAGTGTTCCCCAACTCCAGTCCTCAAGAGCCACCAGCAGGTCATATTTTTAGGATTTCTTTAGTATTCCATCATCTGTGCAATACTAAGGAAATCCTGAAAACATGACCTGCTGGTGGCTCTTGAGGACTGGAGTTGGGGAACACTGGGATAGAGGGTAACTTACTAATTGATAGGGGTCTTAATGCTGGGAACCCAGTGTCCCGAAGTAGAGATGAGCGAACATGTTCGGAAAACGTTCGGTTTTTTCAAATTCGGCACAAACGTTGCACATTCGGATTCATGCTCGGACCCTCGAGCACATTTCTCCAAATTGACAAAAATCGAGCAAGAACCCGAAGATCCCTGGTTTCCCACCGTGACAGCACGGGAAAAAGGGGCTTTGATCTGCAGTAACATAGTTACCGCCGGTCACAGCGCTGCAGGATCACGCAAGTGAGTAAGTGAGGCTTATTTCACTGGGGCTTTACTTGCTGAGAATGACCGGCGGTGAACTCTATGAAGTCACTGCTAGTCACTGAGACTGAGCTCGCAGCAGTGGCAGCAGCTCATTCCTCAGTGGTTTTCAGCTGGGACAGTCGCTTGGCACTGTCCAGGTTGAAAACTATTTATCCCAGACTTGGATTATGGCGTGGGACAGAACTTCGGACTGGTGAGGGGTATTGTTGTTTTTTATTTTTGTTTTCTTACAGGAGACAAGGGCATCGGGGCTTAGGTGTTAGGTGAGTATAGCTGTGTTTGTTATTTTTAAATCAAAAAGTAAAACTGTGTGTGTGTTTTATTTTAAATAAAAGAATTGATTCTGAGTGTTTGTCTTTATTTAAAAATTTGACTATAGGATTAGTAATGGAGAGGGGTCTTATAGACGGTGGTGGCGGTGGTGGCAAGTGGGGTAATAGGGTTGGGGTTCATGTCAGCCTTGAATTGGCAGCTGACATGAAGCCCAGGTTAGTAATGGAGAAGCGTCTATAAGACACCCCCATTACTAACCCCAAGAAAAAGCACAAAACACCCAGAATAAAGTAATTTATTTGAAAAAATGACACAGTCCTTTATTTAAGATTATTAATTAACCAAAAACAATTATACTAACCTAACACCTAATCCACTGAAGCCCATGTCTCCTGTAACAAAAATAAAATAATAAAGCAACACAATACTCACCTGTCTGACGTGATGAAATAATCCAGATTGTCTCACGGTGATCGGATCATTGATAAAACAGTCACATCAGCAGTCACTTATGTGACTGCCCAATCCATCAGTCAGCGATACACTGATAGGAGCGTCATCGCTCCTGCCATGTATAGCACTGAGCTGCCGTGAGAGAGGTCACTTGAGTTCATCAGCTGATGAACTCCTGTGACCTCACTTACGGCACCAGCACTGCGTGAGAATTTTCAAGCCATTAGCTTGGCTCTGGATGAGCTGAAACGTTTTGAGGTGTGTGGAATAAAGAGGCTTAATTCACCACACGTGAGTGCTGGGATTTTTTGTTTCTCCCTATAAGAAGACAGGCTAAGTATAGAGGCTTATTGGCAATGATCTGTGGTAGAAAAGTATGCAAATTAGCTTTTTCTGGAAGGAGAGAAGTAGTAGAAAAAATATTTGGAAGATATGTTCAGATACTTGTGCTGATTGTCAGGCAGGGAACACGACATATGTTCATGGTGAAGACCGGTGAGGGCTGGAGGGGTTAGGATTAGAATTTACAGTAAAAGACAGGAAAAAAAATGTTTGGAAATAGAATAAATTACCACCCTGCGGAGAAGACATTGTTGTAGGTGATTTGCATCTTATTTACCATCTGTCACTTCTCCGCTAGATGGGAGAGAAATAACCACTCGAGATGAACAGTTTAGCGATATCGTCCAATTAATTTGCTTATTAATGGTTTCCCATGTTGTTTTCCCTCCTTATTCCTACACGTGGTGCATCACTTGTTTTTAGGGCCCGCTCTGATCTCGTAGCGATCTCCCAGCAGTCTGTCTCGCTGTTGTAATATGAGATTTCCATGGATTTCCATTACAAACATCTGCGTGGAAAGTCTTAGTCCATTAAAGCAGCAACACCATGTTCACCAGACCACCAGTACAAGGTGCAAAGTTGTGGTGGGATCAGTCGCTAGACCTAGAATACCACAGAAATGAACAGGGATGGAAACTACCTTCTTTATGGCCAAATATATCTTAATTTTGCAGAAATTTATGGAAAAGTCTTCTATTATTACCAGAAAATCACATCGATCACAGATCCTTGGTAGACCATCAGCGTAAAATTTGTGTAGACCTACAGCACTGGTGCCTTTACACTGCAGTACTTGGCAGTGACACTCTACATATGTGGCTGTAACTGGTACTGAATCACAGCTTTTTTAACTGAAAGGGTTATTCACAAAAAAAAACATAGTGGTTTCCTCCTATTTCTAGTTTGTTTATTCCCATAGGTTGTATATTGTGCACAGGTCCTATTCACGAGGCTTTTAAAAGTCTCCCATTTGCTTTGTGTACTTTTATTTCTCAGGACATTGTCCCAGTTTATGGCCCTAAAATAAGGTCTTCACGGTTGGAAATTTGACTTTCTGAAGTTTAGTGTCCTTGTAGCCCCATTACTACCCATGTCTCTGTTATTTGACATCCAGCCACGTCTCTGTTATCTCTTGTCCAGCCATGTCTCTATTATCTGTCGTGCAGCTATGTCTCCATTAGCTTTCGTACAGCCACGTATCAGTTATCTACCATCCAGCCATGTCTCCGTTAACGGATACGTGGCTGGATGAAAGCTAATGAAGACATGACTGGCCTACAGATAACGGAGTTATGGCTGGACAAGAGATAACAGAGGCGTGGTTGGATGCAGGGCTGGACTGGGTCAAAAAAGCAGCCCTGCCACACAACCCCACCAGCCCACATACTATAAGGGTATGTGCACATGGTCGGTGTTGGCAGCGCTTTGAACGCAGTATACTTTATGCTGTGTCCAAAGCCTTGCATGCAGGTGAATCCGCATGTGTTCATTGAACCATTCACCGCATCCTATACTTTGCACTGATAAAATATCTCTTGCGGAAACTAGCGACTCCGCAAGAGAAATGGACATGCTGCGGTCTGGAAAGACGCACCACATATCCGTGTCCGCAGGTGATCCGCAGGTGCCCGGAGATACATAGTGGACATGAGATTTCTACAAATCCCATCCACTATGCTGTAACATCTGGCCGCTGTGGACTGCACGCAGTCTGCAGCAATTACTGATCGTGTGCACGTACCCTAACACTCATTACCCCCGATCAGTGAATTTTGCTTTACTTTGTCGTGCCCCCCACTCTCCTAAAAGGAGTTATTTGAAGAGCCGCATGTGAATGGCGCCACAGTGCGTATGATCGGCCACAGCTCCATTCACATGGTGCTCTACAAAGTTCAGATTCTCGGGATCATGGGGGTCCCAACAGTCGGATCTCCAGCAATTAGACAGTTATTCCCTATCCAGAGGAGAGGGGATTACTTGGGATAATCAATTTAAACAGGTTTTCCAATATTTATTCTTATTTGGTCATAGTAATATTGAAAATACTAAACTAATATTGACGCCGACAACAGAACAGGAGGAGTGGTACTGTGCAGTGTATATATACAGGACAGGAGGAGTGGTACTGTGCAGTGTATACATAGGACAGGAGAAGTGGTACTGTGCAGTGTATATACAGGACAGGAGGAGTGGTACTGTGCAGTGTATATACAGGACAGGAGGAGTGGTACTGTGCAGTGTATATACAGGACAGGAGGAGTGGTACTGTGCAGTGTATATATACAGGACAGGAGGAGTGGTACTGTGCAGTGTATACATAGGACAGGAGAAGTGGTACTGTGCAGTGTATATACAGGACAGGAGGAGTGGTACTGTGCAGTGTATATACAGGACAGGAGGAGTGGTACTGTGTAGTGTATATATACAGGACAGGAGGAGTGGTACTGTGCAGTGTATATACAGGACAGGAGGAGTGGTACTGTGCAGTGTATATACACAGGACAGGAGGAGTGGTACTGTGCAGTGTATATACAGGACAGGAGGAGTGGTACTGTGCAGTGTATATATACAGGACAGGAGGAGTGGTACTGTGCAGTGTATATATAGGACAGGAGGAGTGGTACTGTGCAGTGTATATATAGGACAGGAGGAGTGGTACTGTGCAGTGTATATATACAGGACAGGAGGAGTGGTACTGTGCAGTGTATATATATAGGACAGGAGGAAGGAGTGGTACTGTGCAGTGTATATTTACAGGACAGGAGGAGTGGTACTGTGCAGTGTATATATACAGGACAGGAGGAGTGGTACTGTGCAGTGTATATATACAGGACAGGAGGAGTGGCACTGTGCAGTGTATATTTACAGGACAGGAGGAGTGGTACTGTGCAGTGTATATATAGGACAGGAGGAGTGGTACTGTGCAGTGTATATACAGGACAGGAGGAGTGGTACTGTGCAGTGTATATATACAGGACAGGAGGAGTGGTACTGTGCAGTGTATATATATAGGACAGGAGGAAGGAGTGGTACTGTGCAGTGTATATTTACAGGACAGGAGGAGTGGTACTGCGCAGTGTATATATACAGGACAGGAGGAGTGGTACTGTGCAGTGTATATATAGGACAAGAGGAATGGTACTGTGCAGTGTATATTTACAGGACAGGAGGAGTGGTACTGTGCAGTGTATATATACAGGATAGGAGGAGTGGTACTGTGCAGTGTATATATAGGACAAGAGGAATGGTACTGTGCAGTGTATATATACAGGACAGGAGGAGTGGTACTGTGCAGTGTATATATAGGACAAGAGGAATGGTACTGTGCAGTGTATATATACAGGACAGGAGGAGTGGTACTGTGCAGTGTATATATACAGGACAGGAGGAGTGGTACTGTGCAGTGTATATATACAGGACAGGAGGAGTGGTACTGTGCAGTGTATATATAGGACAAGAGGAATGGTACTGTGCAGTGTATATATACAGGACAGGAGGAGTGGTACTGTGCAGTGTATATATACAGGACAGGAGGAGTGGTACTGTGCAGTGTATATATACAGGATAGGAGGAGTGGTACTGTGCAGTGTATATATAGGACAAGAGGAATGGTACTGTGCAGTGTATATATACAGGACAGGAGGAGTGGTACTGTGCAGTGTATATATACAGGACAGGAGGAGTGGTACTGTGCAGTGTATATATACAGGACAGGAGGAGTGGTACTGTGCAGTGTATATATACAGGATAGGAGGAGTGGTACTGTGCAGTGTATATACAGGATAGGAGGAGTGGTACTGTGCAGTGTATATATAGGACAAGAGGAATGGTACTGTGCAGTGTATATATACAGGACAGGAGGAGTGGTACTGTGCAGTGTATATATAGGACAAGAGGAATGGTACTGTGCAGTGTATATATACAGGACAGGAGGAGTGGTACTGTGCAGTGTATATATACAGGACAGGAGGAGTGGTACTGTGCAGTGTATATATACAGGATAGGAGGAGTGGTACTGTGCAGTGTATATATAGGACAAGAGGAATGGTACTGTGCAGTGTATATATACAGGACAGGAGGAGTGGTACTGTGCAGTGTATATATAGGACAAGAGGAATGGTACTGTGCAGTGTATATATACAGGACAGGAGGAGTGGTACTGTGCAGTGTATATATACAGGACAGGAGGAGTGGTACTGTGCAGTGTATATATACAGGACAGGAGGAGTGGTACTGTGCAGTGTATACAGTACAGACCAAAACTTTGGACACACCTTCTCAATTTAAGATTTTTCTGTATTTTCTTGACTTTGAAAATTGTACATTCACACTGAAGGCATCAAAACTATGAATTAACACATGTGGAATTATATACTTAACAAAAAAGTGTGAAACAACTGAAAATATGTCTTATATTCTAGGTTCTTCAAAGTAGCCACCTTTTGCTTTGATGACTGCTTTGCACACTCTTGGCATTCTCTTGGAAGTAATAGTTTGGATGTACAGGCGTGTACAGGCGCTTGACAGCTTTTTTTTTATAGAAATGTTCCAGTCATGAGAGATCTGATGTAGAAGTAATCTGCAAATTAGACTGGAAGTGCACTGGGGGCGTGTCAGTGCATTTAAACTGATACTTCCATGCGCACTGACATGCCCCTAATACACTGATTTGCATATGGCTTCTACATTAGATTTCTCATGACTGGCACATTGGATTTGTACACAAAAGGTGTCATTTTTATTGTGGGAAAAGCACCTACACAGTCGTACCACGACTTCTATAGGTAAAAAAGTGCTGACAGGCTCCCTTTAAGGGCGAATCAATGAGTCTTTATGAAATTTCCATGTAATTATACAGACTACATTACCCATAATCCCATCATTCTCTATATAATAAAGCATAACGACTTCAGTAGATGCTGTGGGCCGATCACTTGGGAGCCCTGCATGGACTCTTTGCAGCTAAAGATTTTAATATGATTCTTATAATTCCTTGACTGTCATCTTAGAATTGATGGAAAGCATCTTGTGTTAGGCAGGCTGCGTCTCACCATTGTGTCTCCCTGTTATTCCCACTATGCCCATTCTCCAACTTGTTTTGACAATTATTCTTTAGGCGACACACTGAGCAATTATCGAGGCTTATATTAAGCCTAATGATATGTTGGCCGTAAGTATGGATATTTATTACATCTACACATTACGTCCATGGACTTGTAGAGGGATAAGGAGGTGGGTGGATTCATACCAGATTATAATAATATTGTCAGCCCATCTCCTGCCATCAATTCCCCACCGATAGTAAAATGTGTAGCAGCTTGATAGATGATATCCTTTTAACGCTGATGTTTGGCAATTAGCATCTAATTAATCAACAACCCCCTCTTGTGGTAAATTGTGCTAATGACAGATAACACTGCAGTCGTATAATTAAGAATCATTTAATCAGCCAGATCCCGAGTGGATTAGCGAGCTTGTTTTTTTTTGCTGAGAAAGATATTTTGTGTGATTTTCCTCCGAATAGTTAGATACCAGCATAGCTGTCACCTGCAAACCCTGCAATTACCCTACGAGGATACTAAATATTTGGGCTTCCTTGAAATAAATAATTGGAGAATGAAAATTTCTACAACTTTTTTTTATCATTTGTAATCTATTTTCTATGTGTGAGATTTTGTCACGCCAGGTGTGTGGAAGACTTAGTGCAACACAGAGGGAAAAGGGAAAGGGAACCCAGACACTAGGGAAAGGGGGGAAGTGGAGACCTCCTAGTCTGGTCTAGCGTCACCCTATCTCAACTATCGTCCCTATATTGCCTCCTCAGCAATTGCCGCACGCGTGCCTCACCCTACTCTCCCTGGTGAATGGCTACGGCTTTGGATGGGAGGAGATGAGCACTAGTCAACCTACACTAAACTCTATAGACAACAAGGGTGGACAAAACAGGGGAAATGGCTTAGCTTTAGATGAACTCCAAATAAGCACATGGCCTCAAGCTCCAGAGAGGATGAAGTACTGCTCCTGCTAAGCTTCACAAGTAGAAATGGATATAGCCGGCGACTCCCTCTGAGACACACCAGGTATATATACACCCAGGCCAGGGAGCTAATTAGCAAGAGAGAGGTAGCCACTCGGTCCTAAAGACAGCCTCCTATCTAAGAAACTGTCTGCAATGCCAAACGTAGAGCTCTCCTGCAACCCACTGCAGGACGACTGTCTGTCACCTCTGACACAACCGTGACAGATATATCTGCTTTCTGACTGTGAATGTAAAGTCTTGTTTAAATCCAGGTATTAGAAACTGGATCAATCTGATACATCTGACAGCTCCAATGTATCCATTCTAGACCATTATTTGTAAGCTAAACATCTAGACCTATAGCTTCACTGATACATTGTAGCAAAGCCTCACACTAGCAATGAGACTTAATTCCTCCATAAACATTACATGGAGGCCGACAGAACGATGCCGGCAACCCCCAAACGCAGGCGTGCTTGTGCGGCCGAATGCTCCGGTGCTCTCTATGAAACAGCCGTCGCCAGACAGGTCTGCCAGTGGCTTTTTTCCAAGACACAATACGTTCACGTGTCAAATCGGACAACAGCTTCCTGTGCATGTGAATTAGGATTCTGCAATGAAAAAAGAAAGAACATTTATCAGTTCATTTTTGGTGCTTCTTTGAAAATTAAAATGTTTGTAGTGAGTCATACCTGTACTGCCCCATGGGTTCTAGAACCGCCTTTGACTAATCATCAGGGAACAATGCTAGAAGCAGTGAGTGATACCAGTGCCGCCCCGATGACGATTCGTTTGAGAGCGGTGCTACAAGCTGTTGTCACTCACTGCTTCTAATTCCGTTACTTAGCAGCGGAGATAGAATCAGAGAGCTGGAGCTCCACTCACCTCTCCTGCAGCATCTATCAGCACTGTGAATCCAGGACATCTTCAGAGGGTGCCGATGCAAGAGACTATAGTAACTGCAGTGCTGCCCCTGATGACATCTTGTTTCACAGTTAGAAGCAATGGCGGCAGAGATAGAAGCAGAGAGCTGTTGCTGCACTCACCTCTCCCGGAGCGTCTATCAGCACTGTGAATTCAGGACGTCTTCAGAGGGCGCCAATGCAAGAGACTACAGTAAGTAACTGCAGTGCCAACCCTGATGATGTCTTGTTTCACAGTTAGAAGCAACGGCCGCAGAGATAGAAGCAGAGATCTGGCGCTGCACTCACCTCTCCCACAGCACCTATCAGTGCAGTGAATCCAGGACGTCTTCAGAGGGCGGTGATGCAAGAGATTATAGTAAGTAACTGCAGTGTCGCCCCCTTATGACTTCCTGTTTCATGAGTGACAACAGTAACTGCAGGGAAGTGAGTGCAGCCCCAGCCTGCTGTGACGTCATGTCTAAGACTTCTCTCAAACGAAACGTCACATGGAGTGAAGTAAAAAAAAAAAACATATTTAGATATTTAGGGAATGCCAGGCTAGGGAGAAGTGTAGGGCATTGTGTAATAAAGCAAATTACAAAAATGGTTGGGATGTTAGGATAGATATTAAGAAAGGACATTGAGAATATCGCACCACCCCTTTAAGGGTTATATATAGGACTTGTATTTTCTGCAAACTCTTTGCAAATTCACCGTTACCCATATTATCTTAAGTATCCACCTCACAGGGAATCTGTCAACATCATTTCACACAACCTCAACTATTCATATGCGGAGGAGAAGGCAGCGCTGGGCGGGGAATAGAGCTGGAGTGACAGAGGCTTCAGCTCTTTGCATATCAATTCAAACACTCATTTCTCAGTAAGGGAAGAACGGACTGGCCATGTAAAGGTATTGCTGGACTTGTCTTTGAAAGAACTGCATGCACATTAAAATAGCTTATGGTGTGAAATCCCTTTAAGGTGCTATATATCTTGTCTTTTGGTTTTCATTTTGTCTTGTAGTTTCCTAATCTGCAGATCCCCTGATGAATCATTCGTGCCCTCACTCCCACATAGGATAATTATCATTAGTAATGAACGATTGTTCACAGCGAGTGCTAAGTATACAGGGGACACAATCTGCTTTCTGCACTGAATATAAAGATGGAGAATTCTGAATTTGGGAGGTTAATTATCAGCGTATTTGTGCTATTTTTTGCATAGAAAGGTTTAGAAAGGTGAACAATTTCTTTCCTTGCACACAATGCACTTGTAGCTAAATCCATGGGTGTTAAATTTCCATTAAAGAACCATCCCTCCACCCCAATGAATTCTCCATTGATAATGTGGAGGTGGATTCGTTTTTTATATTAGTGGCTTAAAAAATATCTGTCACTGAACAAAAGTGCCATCTAGTGGCTGAAAATGATTTACCAGTCTAGACAGATTTAATGGTGTAAACTGCAGCAGTGATTCTGAACTACAATCCTCACCCCCCCCCCTGCCCCCTAAAAGGTGATGATTTGAGGATACCCTTGAAAAAGAATTCTTGTTCTTTCCGAAACATTGGTAATAATTAGATAAATGCAAAATTCTAAGGAAATCAGCTTAAGACCACGGACCCCACTATCAGTATTCGGTCAGTATTTTTAAAGAAGCAGCATGTCCATTCTTTGTGCGTTTTTTCCATACAATGCATTGGAAAACCCACTTTGCAAATCCGCAGGCAAAAACACATCAAAAGCGCATGAAAACGCATCAAAATTGCTGTGGATTTTCAGCAGCGTTTTTGCTGCCAAGAGGTGCAGAACCTTGCAGAAACGCTGCAGAAATTTCTACAAGCAAATCCTGATCGTGCGCACGTAACCTCAAGTGTTTTTTTGGTCTAAGATGCTTCTATATTCCAGAAGTCGCATGCTCTAGGTGTGGACTTGTTTTCAAGCATTTTTTCCTATACTCTTCTCTATAGGGCAGGGTCACAAGAGAGTATCTAAAAATCGCTCAGAGTTTCTTCCAGAAAAGTGGGACGATTTTTTTCCTCATTTGTCATCCGAGTGCCGGCTGTTTTTGTACAGCAGTTATTAATCATTTACAGTCTCCTGTTACAGAATTGTAATGTATCTTTAAAAATCAGATTCTATACTGTGGCTCCGTACGGCATCTGATTTTTCTTCCGCACCCATAGACTTGAATGGCAGCGTCTTATATTTACAAAGAAAAAACCTGGGAGTCTGAACTGAAACGTAAATTGATGTGCATGCAAAATGTAAATGCATGTTCACATAAGGCCACTAGACAGAGAAAAACCAAAGACAAGCAAAATACCCAAATAACTTGAAGTAAATGGATAAATCGCTCAGTGCAAACATAATAATAAATAATAAAGGGTATTTAGTTAACAGAATTTTGATCAAAATAATGTAAAAGCCATCCCACCACGTCACGGTAACCCTTATGGGACAGTCCTAACTCTAATATTAAAACCTTACCATTTTTCAAGTGACATACATATGGATAAGGGCAGAGAGACTGAACCCCTAGTAGAAGCATAGACCTGAGAGGCAGAATGAACCTTTCAGCTCAGACAAAGGGCGGCCACACCCTTATATGCACTGAAGCACACTAAACTACAAAGTAAGTCTGTCTTATATTTACAGTAGACAGTAGTGCACACTGTGATTTTTTTTTCACACGCAGATTCGGTCAGTGAATAGAAATGCTCATCTGCACTGCTCCATTGGATAACATTTGTCCGAGTGCTGTCCACTTTTTTCACTGACGGCACTCGGACCGAAAATATGGTCATGTGAACACAGCCCACAGGAAAAGTGCAAATAAAAAACGAGTGTGAATTTGCAAAAAGAAGACACCAAAAAGATACTTTATTTGTGGCAAAAACCACAGTTGCCAAATGTTGGCTGTAAGTTAGTAGGTAAATATTAAATATTTCCATCTCCAAGATCCATGACAAATCTCTAATGCCCCTTTGGTTTTGGCACAAATTAGAATCTAAACTTAAAGGGGTATTCCCATCATAAAGATCCTATCCCAATATGTAGTAGGTGTAATAATAATATTAGTAGTAATACCTCCAATTAGAAATGTAGTATAGTTCTCCTGATTAGTTACATTGCTTACCCCATGTGCAGGGCATTGCAGTAGCTTAGGTGTCCATGGTTATGACCACTAACAGCTGTCACTATATGAGTGGTCGTAACCATGGATACCTCAGGAGTTTCATAAAAAGATAGCCACTTTTCTTGAACTAATAAACACAAAAGATTTTCTAGCAAAAATAATGCAGCGTTCACACTACAGGGGAATGTGGCCTAACTGTGGTAGGGCCTAGTAAGTTCATACATACGCAGACCAGGAGCTGACTCTAGGCCCCCTGCTGCACCCGTCACCCCTGACAATCACAGGGGAGCTGATGCAGTGACAGAGGGAGCCCTTAACCACTGAGTGGATGTAGATGTATGGCACGGCCTCAGGGAAGATGGCGGATGTGTTATATGGCCACCACTCAGAGTTAGCGCCAATCATTGCTGCATAAAGGCGTATTCTCATCCCAATATTTAGTAAGTGTAATAATAATAATATTGGCAAATGCCTCCAATTAGAAATGTAGTATAGTTTTTCAGATTCGCTATGTCTCTTTCCTCATATGCAGACATTGTAGGACCTTAGGTATCCATGGTTACGACCACTAGCAACTAGCTATCACTATATCAGTGGTCATAACCATGGATACCTAAGGTCCTGCAACGCCTGCACATGAGGAAAGAGACATAGCGAATCAGAAAAACTACACTACATTTATAATTGGAGGTATTTGCTAATATTATTATTATTACACCTACTATATATTGGGACGGGATCTTGGAGATGGGAATACCCCTTTAACTACTTAAATGCCACCATCAATCTCTGACAGTGGCATTTAGTTTGTGCGATTCAGCCGGGGCATTCAGTGAGGAACCGATGTGTTGCCATGGCACCCAAAGATCTATTGAAGGCCTTAGTCACCGCCATCTTGGTTCTCCCATGAAGAACATCCTGCGGCTGAGGGCTTCACAGGAGAGCGTGATTTTCCCAATATATTTCGAGACTGTGGTACACGTGATCGAACCATAACAGGTGTCAAGTCCCCCAATGGGGACTAAAAAATAAAGTTTAAAAAAAAAATCAGATTAGGTAAATACCGTCAAAAAAAAAATGGGTGCAGCACAATTGCCAGTTTTTTGCTCACCGCACTTCCACCCCAAAAAAAAATGCAATAAAAATCGATCAAAACGTCGTATCTACCGCAGAATTGTATCAATAAAAAACTACAGCTCGTCACACAACAAAACAAGCCCCCACACAGCGCCGTCCACAGAAAAACTAAAGAAGAAAGGATCCCAGAAAATAAATTTTTTCTTTTCTTTTTTTTTCAAAAGTTCAGAATTTTTTTTAAAGCCACTAAATAATAAAAAATAAGTTTGCCAGGGCCGTAGTCAGAGTTTTTTGTTTCCCATGTATTTTTTATAGCACAGTGAAAGCCACAAAAAAAAATGTAAACTCTATAAAACAATGGCGGAATTTTTTTTAACCGTATTTCAGAGCATTTTAAGGTAATATATATAAACCTTAAAGAAGTTGGCCACAACTTTTTATTATGGCCCCAAAGAATTCCCCCCGGGGCCCATAAGTGTCTTTGTAATTACCTTCTGTTGCAGTTTTTGCCTGTGAGCGGCGCTATCGGTGGCCGCTCACAGGCATCACGTGACCCACATGTCACACCCACATCCACTGCGCACTTTCCCGATGAATGAGGAGAGGGAGAGCGCGCGGTGGATGCCGAGTGTGACGCAGGGGAATAACCCCACCCACAACCCAGCATCCACCGTGGAACGCAGAAGTAAGTCACCCCCGGCGGCATCTGGAACTTGACGTGACATCAACCCCTTTAATATATCATTCATATATACACTGCTCAAAAAAATAAAGGGAACACTCAAATAACACATCCTAGATCTGAATGAATGAAATATTCTCATTGAATACTTTGTTCTGTACAAAGTTGAATGTGCTGACAACAAAATCACACAAAAATCATCAATGGAAATCAAATTGATTAACTAATGGAGGCCTGGAAAAACACACTACAGACTAATCCAACTTAATGTCCTTAAAACAAGTCAAAATGAGGCTCAGCATTGTGTGTGGCCTCCACGTGCCTGTATGACCTCCCTACAACGCCTGGGCATGCTCCTGATGAGGTTGCGGATGGCCTCCTGTGGGATCTCCTCCCAGACCTGGACTAAAGTGTCCGGCAACCCCTGGTACAACGTGACAATGGTGGATGGAGCGAGACATGATGTCCCAGATGAGCTCAATCGGATTCAGGTTTGGGGAACGGGCGGGCCAGTCCATAGCTTCAATGCCTTCATCTTGCAGGAACTGCTGACACACTCCAGCAACATGAGGTCTGGCATTAGGAGGAACCCAGGGCCAACCGCACCAGCATATGGTCTCACAAGGGGTCTGAGGATCTTACCTCTGTACCTAATGGCAGTCAGGCTACCTCTGGCGAGCACATGGAGGGCTGTGCGGCCCCCCAAAGAAATGCCACCCCACACCATTACTGACCCACTGCCAAACCGGTCATGCTGAAGGATGTTGCAGGCAGCAGATCGCTCTCCATGGCATCTCCAGACTCTGTCACGTCTGTCACATGAGCTCAGTGTGAACCTGCTTTCATCTGTGAAGAGCACAGGGTGCCAGTGGCGACTTTGCCAATCCTGGTGTTCTGTGTCAAACGCAAAGGGTCCTGCATGGGCTGTGAGCATAACCCCCATCTGTGGAAGTCGGGCCCTCATACCACCCTCATGGAGTCGGTTTCTAACCGTTTGTGCAGACATATGCACATTTGTGGCCTGCTGGAGGTCATTTTGCAGGGCTCTGGCAGTGCTCCTCCTGTTCCTCCTTGCACAAAGGCGGAGGTAGCGGTCCTGCTGCGGGGTTGTTGCCCTCCTACGGCCCCCTCCACGTCTCCTGGTGTACTGGCCTGTCTCCTGGTAGCGCCTTCAGCCTCTGGACACTACGCTGACAGACACAGCAAACCTTCTTGCAACAGCTCGCATTGATGTGCCATCCTGGATGAGCTGCACTACCTGAGCAACTTCTGTGGGTTGTAGAGTCCGTCTCATGCTACAACGAGTGTGAAAGCACAACCAACATTCAAAAGTGACCAAAACATCAGCCAGAAAGCATTGGTACTGAGATGTGGTATGTGGTCCCCACCTGCAGAACCACTCCTTTATTGAGGATAATTGCCAATAATTTCCATCTATTGTCTATTCCATTTGCACAACATCATGTGAAATTGATTGTCAATCAGTGTTGCTTCCTAAGTGGATGTAACATACCTGGCGGCGTCCTTGCATAGTGGTCCATCTCCCACTGTGCAAGAGCGCGCACTTGATTTCCAGTCCAGACTGTCACTTTGGCTTCTTTCCATGTTGTCTGCTCTGCTCTGCTCTGTCTGCTTAGGGCGACGCCCGCTGAACTTCCTGTTTCTTGTAGCTGCTGCAGACCCACCCCTAATACGTCCTCAGCCTATTGCTGTCATTCACCTGGTATTTAACCCAGCTCCTCCCTGGAATCCATGCCTGAGCATCTTGTTCTATCAGTTGGCTTCTTGTCACTGATGTGCCAGGTCCTGTCTATGTTTCCTGCCTTGAGGTATCAGTTCCCGTGTCTGAACTGTGTCCTGTCTGTGCACTCTTGCCAGCTGTCTTTCTGCCTTTCCTGGAAGCTGTATTTCCAGACCCGAGTGAACACGCTCTTAGCCTGTTCGTCCTGCCCTCTGGGGGCCGCATACCCAGACTTGCTCCTGTATCTTGGTTCAGTAACAGTTCCTGTCTGAACTGTCTCCTAACCTGCTTCCTGTTTTTCTCTATGTCCGTACCATCCCTTTCTCCTGCATTGTCTGAACCAACACTTGGCTTTACCTTGGCTCGTTCCTGTATTTGTTGCAGTAACAGTTCCTGTCTGAACTGTCTCCTAACCTGTCTCCTGTTTTTCTCTATGTCCGTACCTTCCCTTTTTCTGAAGAGTCTGAACCTGCACCTAACTCCTACTCGTTGTCACTGTACTTCCGTTTGTGAGTTTAGAGTCCACTCGCTACTTCATTGCAAGTATCTTGTGTGTATCTGGTTCTGCCTTTCCCTTCCTGTCTGTTCCGTGTGAACAGAGCCCTGTCCCCTCTGCTCTGCCTTGCTCACCGCTCCGGCGGTTCTAGCTCTGCTCTGCCTTGCTCACCGCTCCGGCGGTTCTAGCCCTGCTCTGCTTTGCTCACCGCTCCGGCGGTTCTTGCCTGCTTTGCCTTGCTCACCGCTCCGGTGGTTCTAGCCCTGCTCTGCCTTGCTCACCGCTCTGGCGGTTCTAGCCCTGCTCTGCCTCGCTCACCGCTCCTGCGGTTTCCGCTCTGCCTTGCTCACCGCTCCTGCGGTTTCCGCTCTGCTTTGCTCACTGCTCCGGCAGTCTCACTCTGCTTTGCTCACTGCTCTGGCAGTCTCGCTCTGCTCTGACCCTTTGCTCACTGCTCCGGCAGTCTCGCTCTGCTCTGACCCTTTGCTCACTGCTCCGGCAGTCTCGCTCTGCTCTGACCCTTTGCTCGCTGCTCCGGCAGTCTCGCTCTGCTCTGACTCTTGCTCACCGCTCCAGGCGGCCTCGTTCTGCTCTACTCTTGCTCACCGCTCCAGGCGGCCTTGTCCTGCTCTACTCTGGCTCACCGCTCCAGGCGGCCTGGTCCTGCTCTACTCTTGCTCACCGCTCCAGGCGGCCTCGTCCTGCTCTACTCTTGCTCACCGCTCCAGGCGGCCTCGTCCTGATCTACTCTTGCTCACCGCTCCAGACGGCCTCGTCCTACTCTACTCTTGCTCACCACTCCAGGCGACCTCGCCCTGCTCTACTCTTGCTCACCGCTCCAGGCGGCCTCGTCCTGATCTACTCTTGCTCACCGCTCCAGATGGCCTCATCCTACTCTACTCTTGCTCACCACTCCAGGCGGCCTCGCCCTGCTCTACTCTTGCTCACTGCTCCAGGCGGCCTCGTCCTGCTCTACTCTTGCTCACTGCTCCAGGCGGCCTCGTCCTGCTCTACTCTTGCTCACCGCTCTAGGCGGTCTCGTCTTGCCCTGCTCTTGCTCACCGCTCTGGGCGGCCTCACTCTGCTGTTTGTCCACCGCATCTGCGGTTCTGTTCCTGAGTTCCAGTCTGTACTGGGTCCTATCCCGTCTGTGCTCCAACCTGCTAGTGCCTCCCTGTCTGCTCTCTAGCCGTGCTTGCCTGTACCCCCCTGCCTGCATACCCGCCTGCCTGCATACCAGTCGTGCCTGCCTATACCCACCAGTCAGGGTGCCAGCCGAACCAGCCTGTTCCTGTATTCCCCGGTATGGGTCAACAGCCGTGTCCCGGGTCTGACCTGGAGTAGCACCTGGTCCCTCTGCTCGGTTCCTCCCTGGTGCACTGGCGTCGTATGCCGTCGTGCGACCTTGGTCGGATCGGGCAGATACTTAGTTACGCCCCTCCAGGCACTCTCCGGTTCATGGTCCAGTGGGATCACTAAACACGCATACGCCAGTCAGTCCGGGCGTGTGCATTACAGTGGACAGTTTGATTTCACAGAAGTTTGATTTACTTGGAGTTATATTCTGTTGTTTAAGTGTTCCCTTTATTTTTTGAGCAGTGTGTATATATATATATATATATATATATATATATATATGTATATATGTGTGTGTTTGTGTCTGTAAAGCACTGTGGAATTAATGGCACTATACACACGTGGTCAAAATTATCGGCACCCCTCGTTTAATGAAAGAAAAACCCACAATGGTCACAGAAATAACTTGAATCTGACAAAAGTAATAATAAATTAAATATCTATGAAAATGAACAAATGAAAGTCAGACATTGATTTTCAACCCTGCTTCCACAGAATTAAAAAAAAATTAAACTCATGAAATAGACCTGGACAGAAATGATGGTATCCCAGAAAATAGTGTGTCGCACAAAGACATGGTGGTTAGAACCAAAGATCTCAAATTTGGACTCATCAGACCAAAGCACAGATTTCCACTGGTCTAATGTCCATTCCTTGTGTTCTTTAGCCCAAACAAGTCTCTTCTGCTTGTCGCCTGTCCTTAGCAGTGGTTTCCTAGCAGCTATTTTACCATGAAGGCCTGCTGCACAAAGTCTCCTCTTAACAGTTGTTGAAGAGATGTGTCTGCTGCTAGAACTCTGTATGGCATTGACCTGGTCTCTAATCTGAGCTGCTGTTAACCTGCGATTTCTGAGGCTGGTGACTCGGATAAACTTATCCTCAGAAGCAGAGGTGACTCTTGGTCTTCCTTTCCTGGGGCGGTCCTCATGTGAGCCAGTTTCTTTGTAGCGCTTGATGGTTTTTGCAACTGCACTTGGGGACACTTTCAAAGTTTGACCAATTTTTTGGACTGTCTGACCTTCATTTCTTAAAGTAATGATTGCCACTCGTTTTTCTTTACTTAGCTGCTTTTTTCTTGCCATAATACAAATTCTAACAGTCTATTCAGTAGGACTATCAGCTGTGTATCCACCTGACTTCTGCACAACACAACTTATGGTCCAAACTCCATTTATAAGGCAAGAAATCCCACTTATTAAACCTGACAGGGCACACCTGTGAAGTGAAAACCATTTCCGGTGACTACCTCTTGAAGCTCATCAAGAGAATGCCAAGAGTGTGCAAAGCAGTCATCAAAGCAAAAGGTGGCTACTTTGAAGAACCTAGAATATAAGACATATTTTCAGTTGTTTCACACTTTTTTGTTAAGTATATAATTCCACATGTGGTAATTCATAGTTTTGATGCCTTCAGTGTGAATGTACAATTTTCAAAGTCATGAAAATACAGAAAAATCTTTAAATGAGAAGGTGTGTCCAAACTTTTTTTTGCCACATTTCTGGCTTTAAACATTTATACGGAGACTTGATTACACACAGGTGGATTCTATTTATCATTACCAGTCATTTAGGACAATATTGGATCATCCAGAGATCCTCACTGAACTTCTGGAGTGAGTTTGCTGCACTGAAAGTAAAGGGGCCGAATAATATTGCACACCCCACTTTTCAGTTTTTATTTTTTTAAAAAGTTTAAAATATCCAATAAATTTCGTTCCACTTCACGATTGTGTCCCACTTGTTGTTGATTCTTCCCCAAAAAATTAGAATTTTATATCTTTATGTTTGAAGCCAGAGGCAAGAGGTAGAAAAGTTCAAGGGGGCCAAATACTTTCACAAGGCACTGTATATATAAATATAGAAGCCATTCGGCTACATCAGCTCCCAGACGAAAAATATATGTGTAGAAATGAAAAATGTGAAAAATTGTGAGCTGGTGCCTAAGCAGAAAGTATGTAAGAAAGTTTTGGAGCTTTTTCTTTTTGTCTGATGTCGCTATACATTATCCTGATGTAAGATTTATTACAACTCAGTGCTCAGCCTCCATATTACAGAGAAGTGAACACTGTACAGTTTGTCCACAGCCCCCCTCACCTTCCAGCGTCTGAATTCTCTGCCCACAGTAAAAATGGCGGCAGCGGCCTTCACTTCCTCGTCAAGACGATTGGACGAAAGTTTCTGGCGCCACAGCGGCATCTAGCGGTGGGAAAGTAAAACCGCAGTGGAATGTGGCCCGGATGGCGGCTGACGTCAGAGAGCGGCAGAGCAGGCGGGAGCTTCTCCAGTGAGCATCATCTGGTCACGGTCAGCGGCGGCAAAGTCCCGGACTCCATGAAGACTGCCTGGGGTGAGAGGTTGTGCGCGCGTCTTCCGGGGGGACCAGCTGCGGCCGTGCTCGGCGCTGTGTAGCTGAGTGCTAACAGGTTTGCGGCTCATCCTCCAATCCGGGAGGTAGAAACCCGGGAATCGTGTCCCATCACGGCCCCGTTGGTCAGACGTATTAACCCCTTAATGATCAACAGATTTATTTATTTATTTGCACATGTTTTCCCTCCCATATTTGTCAATTTTTTTTTTTTTTCGCTGGCGAAACTTTAGGGAGAAATGTATTTTTTTTGTTTTGTTTTGTTTGGGGGGTTCATATAAATTACTTTGTCATTTTATTTAATTTTTAGATGAACTTATAGAAGTTTTATTTTTCTTCTTTTTCTCTTGTCTGTTTTTCTGTTGGTGTTCTATTACCTCTTCAGGTTATTCTGGTGGTGGGTGGCGTGGATACCTGATGGGTGTAGTTTTTCTTTTTTATGCAATATATATATATATTAATGGTTTTCTTTTGTTTAGTTCTTTAAACTAAATATTTGACCTTTTTGGGGGTACATAGAGATGTATAATATGTCTCTCTCTATCTCTATGCACCCGCAGAATATATCTTTTATATATATATTTTTTCTCAGGAGTTGGTAATAAATGCAGAACTGGCGACTTGTTTCAATCACCCACTCCTGAGACAAAATACTGACCGAATACTGATAGTGGGGCCGTGGCCTAACTGGGGCATCCATAGGGAAAACCTTTGCCCATAGTGCCGCTGAGCGCCGGAGACCTGACCTGCTAGATTGCAACAAGGCCAAAAGACACTGGGCAGTAGGGAAAGAGTTAAAGTTGTCAATCAATGGTGCTGTTTTTTTTTTTTTTTTAGTTGTCGTGCACCTTTGTAGCCCCCCAGTAACTCTCCAAATGGGAATATCTTATATTAGTCAGTGTATTGATTTAGGTGCATCCCTGTCCTATCTGGACCGAGCTGATGGTGGGATGAGGGTCCTTATTTTAAGGTGCCATATTAAAACAATATGTTCATAGTTTGCATCAAAGATACTAATGTTTCTTAATCCTGTATTACATTACAACAGACATAAACCTCATTTATTTATACTGGTGAGTATAAGAAAGAAAAAAAGAAACTTATTCCAGGATGGATTTGCACCAAAATTTGCAAATTTCCCCTCTATGATGCTGCTCACTAATAATAGGGCAATGACATACAGGGGAAATAGAGATAAAAGAAAGCTGCTGCTCGAGAGTATCAGAACAGAGTTTTGCAGTGTGATCTAGTGATACTTTGATGTGCCACTTGACCACCCAGAGATCTCACTCCCACCGCTTACTGGGGGAGGAGAGCGCTGAAGCTGTGAAGATCATGGTAGCGGTGTTATACCTGTAGTAGGTCCAGCTGCTCTGGCACTCTCCTCTGGCACTCTCCTCTGGCACTCTCCTCTCCTTTCCCAAGGCTGCAATGACTGGAAGCGGTGGGAGTGAGGAGATCTCAGCGTGGTCAAGTGACACCTGGTGGTTCTCTGGTGGCTTTTTTTTTTTTCTTTATTTCCCCCAGCTCTGAAACTGCCTTATGATACAGCAGCGTCAAACAGGGAAAAAGTAATTGCCCCCAAGAAAGAATCTGTTTCTGCCCCCTTTCCATTGGTTGAAGATTAAATTTACATATTGTGTGCCCTAGATTTCAGGAGCCCAGATCACCTCAATGCAGTTGAGAAAACTCAACACCATTGGATCAGCCCCTTTTTAGTGAACTATACTGTTTAAAAAAAAAAAAAAAATGTAGTGAATGGGGTCACCGTGTCATTGTTGGCACTGACAGTGCAAAAGCCGGGATCAGTCATAACTTTCATCTCGGCCGGTTAATGTCCCAAAGATTCAGGGTAATGGATACGTCATGAAAACCTAAGTATGAGTTTAGTGGAGCGGACGGTGGAGCATTCTTCCTACAGCTCCATGCATTGTGTATGGCATTGGTGAGGATAGCCGAGACCTGTGCCTATGGACAGTGGAGAGGCAGGAGCGCATGTGAGAGTGGCCCATTCAGTAAGCGCCTCCACATGCAGATCTAACAAGATGACAGTCTTCACTTCTACAACTGCCATTCTTGGCCATGCCGAAGATGCTAACCGCAAAAGGGAGGACCTGCCATGGAGAACTGGATACCGGACTGGGGCACAGAGAACCTTTTTGCAAAATTTAAAGGGATTGTCTGGGACTTTTTTTTTCTCCCGTATAAGGCTGAGCACTTGTCTGCAGGTAGTTACTAGCTAACTGCCTATCCTGCTCTGCGACCTTCTCTTCCAACTCAGAGCAGTCACTGATGACCGCTCCTGCCGGCATTTCTCCTCCCTGTGACGTCACGTCAGTAGAGCAGCTTCTTCTCTTTTGCTCTGTCGACAGGGTGTCATTGCTGACATAATTCCAATTGATAGCCGTCACCCAGCAGATAAACCACGGGGAGCAGGCTGCCGACCTTCATGACGATGGTAATGACGCCCCATCGACAGAGCGGAAGAGAGAGAACTGCTGTATTGACGTGATGTCAAATGAAGCCGCAGGATCGCTTCCTGAGCTGGAACAGTCATGTAGTTAGCAACTACCTTATGTCAAGTTCTTGGCCTCTTCGCAAAAAAAAACCCCAAAAACCCTTTAATTATGCCCTATCCAGAGGCGTTATCTCATGAAGAACCACATATGTGATTGGTGCGGGCCACGTGTGAATGGAGGTGTATGTATGACCAGTGCAGCAGAGTGTGCATTGTGGCTTTATTCTTGTGATTGTGCCCTCGCCCATCCTACATTTATCACCTGATTGTGGGATGACCCCTGATTGTTTTTACCTGTTGTACTTTACTTTGTTGCACGGCCGCTGCCGGTAACTTGAGATTGCTCAGCTGCACCTACAACAGTCCAGGTTGGGTGCCGCCATCACTCTGCGGTGGGTGCAGCTCTGCGCTTGTGACCTCGGCTGTGTCCTGTTCAGATCACTCTTATTTCCTTTGTTTGTCTGCTGTCATACTGCCGCTGTGGCTGTGTACAGATTACAAGGGAGGCCCAGACCTCAGCTCCTTCTTTTTCCTGTCAGATTATCATGTCACTCCTGCTTTACTAAGGAGATTTCAACCTGTAGAATAATGTCTATAACAGGGAATCGCGTGATCTCCCTATAAGATCTGTTATACACCATCTGTACAGAAATATCGGGAGACCTACACGTTACATCTTATTCCTCCTCCACAGAAATTAACATTGAGTTGCCCCTCACGTCGCTCTCACTCTTCTGGGAAGACTTTCTACAAGATTTTGGAGATGTCTGTGAGAATTTTTTACCCGTACATCCAGAAGAACATTTGTGAGGTCAGACCTTGATGTTAGGGAGACACTTGGCTCACAATATAGTTCATCCCAAACTTGTTGGATGGGGTTGAGGTCATGTTCTTCCACACCAAACTCCCCCCAACCATGGGTTTATGGACCTTGCCTTGTGCACTGGACACAGTCATGGGGAACCGAGAAAGGGCTTTCCAAAAACACTTCTGACAAAGTTGGAAGCTACAATTGTCCAAATGTCATGTGCTGAAGCATTAAGGTTTCCTGTCACTGGGACTTCAGGACCCCTGAAAAACATCTCCATAGTATTATCCTTCCTCCACCAAACTGTACTGCGGGCACAATGCAGTCAGGCGGGTAATGTTCTCCTGGCATTCGCCAAACCCATCCATCACATGCCAGATGGAAAAGTGTGGTCCATCACTGCACAGAAAACGTTCCCACTGCTCCAGAGTCCAGTGATGGCGGCTTTGCACCATACCATCTGACACTTGGCATTATTCTTGGTAATTTAAGGCTTGCAAACAGCTGCCATAAAAACCCGTGTCATAAAGTCCCATGGACAACATGCATCTGCTGCCATCATCCCTTTCCAATGAGTCATTTCAGAGCTTCGTTCTCAAGATCAATGGGGTTGAACCAATGTGGTTAGGTATTAACTTTGTGGGATGGGACAATATCCCAGATTTATGAATGTCTACCTTGAATTAAAATGCGTCAACAGCCTTGGAGGAGAAGTGTCCGTCAGGCTGCTGATGTCTAGAAACGTCTTGTTTGGTCTCTGCTTGGAAAAATCATTGTATTTGTCAGTGATGACACATGAAAAACAAGGAACCTGCACAAATTAACCTTTTCAATAGGTTTGTGAGAAGTGTCTTGACCACAAACACTGTGCGGAGAATGAGACATTGCGCCTCAGGCGGTGCTCGTGTATCGGGGCTGTCGGGTGACCTTTTTAAATCTCTGAGCCTGTTTCTGGCTTGCTGGAACCAAGCACAATGTTGGGTGACGTGAGATCATTGTGTTTCACCGACAAGACCAGACATGGATCTACGCAAAAAAACAAAAAAAGAACACTCCTCTCATCTTCTGTCCTCCCTCCGATTCAGCACTGACGTTCTGGCCATCCTCCCAGTCTTTGTTTCCAAGCAGCCAGCGTGTGACCGCAGAAATCCAAGCTGAATCCTCGGTGACCAGAGCTCTGGATTTCATGTTGGCAGAATGTCACTTTATGATGTGGATTTTACCTTTTGCAATGAAGAGAATGAGCTGTGCCATCAGTCTGTAGCATTTTAACAACAAAAATCTGCGCACTTCTGTAATTTTAGTCTCAGCGGATAATTCTACAGGGGCCAAGCCCCAGTGTGGTCGTACCCTTAAGATGCTGAGACACTTGGGGTATGTTGACATCAGGTTTCCTCCACACGTTTGTGACTCTTATCAGGGGTTACATTCCAACCCCTAAAAAACTGCGCTATTATTTCTCGGTTGAAAGAGGCATACCGCCAAAAAAAGCTCAACCGACATGACATCACATCGACAGCGTGCATCACCACTGCAGATAATCACTGAGCGCTAGATAATTTGAGGTCCACTTCTCTGCAAGTGAAAAATCCCTTTAATTTTCTTTTAAATATAGCCATTTCTGTTTTGGGAAAGGAGTGATTTTAAACTTTTTTTTTTTATTCTCTTTAGGCAGACCTGGGCAAAGTGTGGTCTGTGAGCCACATCTGGCCCTCTGGCTTTTCCAGTCCGGCTCACGGACCGAAACAGTCAAGATGCTGACAGCGGTGACTACATTGGTGGAAGATGGAGCCAACGGCTTCTTCCACCAATCAGTGCGTGAGCCAGCAGAATCAATGACGGGACAAGGAGAGTTTTTTTTTTGTTTACATGTGTATAGGAGGGGGCTGTGGGGGGGCTCGCACTCAGATAAGGGGCTGTTGGGGGGGCTCGCGCTCTGTTAGAGGGGGGGCTGTGAGGGGGGCTCGCACTCTTAGATAGGGGGCTGTGGGGGGGGCTCGCGCTCTGTTAGGTGGGGGGCTGGTGCTCTGTTAGGTAGGGGGCTGTGGGGGGGGCTCGCGCTCTGTTAGGTAGGGGGCTGTGGGGGGGGCTCACGCTCTGTTAGGTGGGGGGCTGGTGCTCTGTTAGGTAGGGGGCTGTGGGAGGGGCTCGCGCTCTGTTAGGTAGGGGGCTGTGGGGGGGGCTCGTACTCTGTTAGGTAGGGGGCTGTGGGGGGGCTCGTGCTCTGTTAGGTAGGGGGCTGTGGGGGGGCTCGTGCTCTGTTAGATAGGGGGCTGTGGGGGGGCTCGCGCAGTGTATGAATGGGGATATCGGCATACTTAATTCTGCTCAATATTAAGTGATATAAAATAACTCTAATTGTAATTATTTTGTTAATATTAATAATGAGCAGAATTCATTTCAGCCTATTGGTTCGGCCTCCACAACAGTCTCTCATGTAGCCCTTCAGGAAAATTAAAGGGGTCGTGGGTCTAAAATGAAAAGTTTGCGGTCACTCTGCGCACAGTGGGCGCTCGTGCAGAATGTAGTGGACACATCTCCTGAACACACTTCTATTATAAATGTGCCACAATTGTTCCTTTGCTCTTCGTTTGGCTGCTTTGCTTCTGTATACGGTGTGTAGAAAAAGAGCACCATATTGCATTTATCTATACAGAGGGTCACCATAATAAACCTATAGGGGCCCATTCATCACAGCAATTTCGATAGAATTCTTGCGGGATTCTCTTGGAAAAGTGTCAAATTTCTTGCGCAACTCGAAGTTACACAAAAATGTTGCAGCTTTTGGCGTTTTCACACCAGTTAATAATAATAAAATTAAATTTTTTATTTCTATAGCGCCAACATATATATATTACTCAGCACTTTACATTTTAGAGGGGACTTGTACAGACAATAAAGATATTACAGAATAAACATAACTCAGATACCAGGAGGAGTGAGGGCCCTGCTCGCAAGCTTACGGTCTATGAGGAAATAGGGGAGACACTAAAGGTAAATGGTAAAATATGCTTATATTGTACATTTTCTCCCAGATCTGCCAAAATTGGCTGGACGAGGGCGTGACGCCATAGTTCGTCTAATTCATGACGAGCTGTGACGCTCCTTACTCCAGTCCTTGACCATCATGGTGACCAGGGCTGTGGAGTCGGTAATCCAAACCTCCCGACTCCTCAATTTCCATGACTCCGACTCCCTCATACACGGCTTATGTTTAAGTGATAAATTTACTGTAGCACAGATTCATCTCAGCTAAAAGTCTAGACCCTCAGATCAGGAATAGGACAGACATTTATAGGACATTTCATAACTTTCCCAAATTCTTATGAAAAAATATTCGCCACAAACTGCATTGAACTACTGTACCCAATTTATTATATATTTTAGGAGTCGGTCCATTTTATTCTGACTCCACAGCCCTGATGGTGACAGCTTTATTAGAAGTAATTACCATATTTTTCAGACTATAAGATGCACCTAGGTTTTAGAGGAAGAAAATAAGGGGGAGGGGGTCTGCTGCTGACACTGGTATATTGGTAATGTCCCCCAATTCTAATAATATCCCCCATCCTGGTAAATATGCCCCCCTTCCTATTATATGTGGCTCCCCTCCATCCTGGTATGCGTGGCCCCCCTCATCCCCCTATCCTGGTATGCATGGCCCCCCTCATCTCCCAATCCTGGTATGCATGGCACCCCTTATCCCCCAATCCTGGTACGCATGGCCCACCCCTAATCACCATCACACTGCACATAAAAAAATAAACACTCCTACTCGCCTTCCTTCTCTCTCCTCCAGCGCTGCGTCCTGTCTGCCTGCACTGATCTCGCCATGTGAGTTGCGCATGGCGCCACTGCCAAGGGACTGTGTGCGTGGGGAGCGGTGACTTCATGCTCCTTAAAAGCCGCCACACAGTGTAGCCGCAGCGCGGCTCCTGCTGCTGGGTGATCGCGTGTGCCCGCTATTAAAGGGCATGAATATTCACCCCCTCTCCACGCCCATGGGAATGGAGAGGGGGTGAATATTCATGCCCTTTAATAGTTGGCATATTCAATCGCCCAGCAGCAGCAGAAGCCGCGCTGCGGCTACACTGTGTGCCGGCTATTAAGAACAATGAATATTCAGTGCTCCCCACGCCCATGGGCGTGAGGAGCAGTGAATATTCATTTTCTTTAGCAGTGGGGACAGTGTAGGCTGCTGCCTCCTGTGCCCCGCTCCTCCGCCGCTACCACACCCCACACAGTGAAAGTGAAAAAAGTGCGTCTTGTAGTGCGAAAAATATGGTATACGGTTTTGATGCCCTTTTTTTGGTGTTGTACCACCGCTATGTGCAAATTGAATGGATTATAGCCTCAAAGTTCTCCCGGCCGGAGCGGTCACTGACATATAGGAGTTTTCTTTTCATATAGACTTTGCATTTTGTAACGTTCGAATCTGGGATGGATTAGTTGCTGGTAACATGAAGTTTTTCCACCTCAGAGCAGATTTGTTGTTATGCCGATCATCCACAACAACCAGACTGTCGGACATGACTTGGTTTTTCCATTTTATGGCTGGATTGGGACTGGAAGTCATCTTGGCTGCAGTCACAATTTTGTAATCCGTGGTTGTTACAAACCAGAAACTTGGGAGAATCCATTGTATAATCCGATCTGCTGCTTCTAGAACACACAAATCCTGGGAGCAAATTTGCCACGAGGCCCTAACTTTTTTTTTTTCCTGTGTATATAAAGCATCAGGGTAATTCTGAAGATGGAGTCTAGAAACAATCTGCACCTGTAGGTCCTATATGACGAGCGTCAGAGCTCTGCAACCTCGTCTGACTCTGGGTCAGAGAATTTCCGTGTTCCGAGGCTCAATTATGTACGTGATGAAAACCACGAGAAGAATGCAACGATGAATAGAAGACTGCTTCATTCACTGACGTTTCCACGATCGCTCGGAGATGACGGAGGATCCCGACATGAACTTGCTCTTTTGTTTATGGAAAAAAAAAAGTAGTTCCAGGCAAATGTATTATTACTGACAGAAATCCTGGTCCGAATGCAGGAGTAAGCCCCCTAACTGGTTTATGAAGTTGTCTGGTTGGGTGCTTAGACATTAATGCAAACTTGGATGGATGACCAATATATTTCCATTACAGCCACCTGGAGTTTATTGTAACTCTGCTTGTCCAAGCTACCAACTAATTCAGTGACACCTTCCCTGCCACTTTGGCAAATCTATTAAGTTATAGATCAACCTTTCTGGACTGTGAACGCTGGGTAATGACCCACCACTAGGGATGAGCGGACCCGTGGAAGTTCAGGTCTCTCTAACTCAAACCCCAATGTTCGGGTCCACTCATCTCTACCCACAACATTCCCAATGACGAATGCGGTCTTCATTTGGACTCCCTTCTATTTAGCAAAGGATCAGGAAAGAGGTTTTACTCATTTCTTCTAAATGCCTATGACTGAGGCTGGCCACACACTTAGCTTTATTTTTCGAATGTAGCCGATCAGTCTTCTGTCGAATGCTTTATACAAGTGATCTGACCGCATCAAGATGTCATCTTTAACTCTTGGATCAAACACTTGTCTATATAAAAAGTAGTGATATGATCTTGTGGAAAGTGGTACTCGGATCAGCCCAATTTAGTTGATCATGCCGTACAAACGATCTTAAGTTGACAAAGGGAGAAGATTTTTGTTACAGAGAAGTCCATTTCCAGGTTAAACTGAAATCTCTTCATGGCCTCTATCGCACCGCCGATAACCAAATCCTGATTATGTACAATATGGTCACTGTCAGGATTCTGCTCTGCTTACTCGAGCTGTTATCACGTGACTCCGCATATACAATTTTTACGGTTGGGCTCTCATTCCACTTCTCTCAATAGAACATTGAGAGAAACAGGAGAAGTTACTATTTGGCATGTGACCATAATTATGCACATCGCTTATATGATCAGTCCGATGAGAACAGCTTGAGTAGGCAACAGAGTGGCATCCTGACAGTGCGCATATTGTACCGTGTCAGGATTCGGCTATCCGCAGTGCGATAGAGGCCTTGAAGAGATTCAGTCTTAGTCTGGAAAAACCCAGATGATGATTTGCAAACAATGGTTGGTTAAAATCAGCCATTTCGGCTGACTTTTATGTTATGTATGGGCACGGTATAGCTCGTAGATTTTTCAGCGTTGGATGTTCAATGTATTTATGCGTTTTTCACTTGTTGGAAAATATTGCTAATTTTTCTAATATCATAATTTTTCATGTTGTATTTAAAGGGGTTGTCCTATAAACAACATAAATTACCTGTCTACTGGATGGATGAAAATTGTCTTATTGCTGGTGGTCTGATCATTGGGACCCCCACCAAAGTCTCTAGTGTGACTGAAGTGTTACTGAGCATGAGCAACCACTACTCCTACCGGTCTGTAAGGGCTGAAGTCACTTCACAGAGGGTGTACTTGGGATCATTGGTGAATCTTGGTGTTGCTTACTACTAGTCAAGCCATCGCCCTACTTCTGTGCTGTGTGTGCCCCCTATAGCATGGATCATTACATAGGCTGGCCGCGTGGCTGTGGCGAGTGACTGCGTCACTCAGTTTGCTGGAGATACAGATTTGCGGGGACTTGGGTGTTTTCGTTACGTTCCCATGAGCCGCCTGTCAGCTGTCCATGCCCAGCAGCATTTCTCGGTGCTCCCCTCTAATGAAAAGCTTCAATGTATTCCACTTTACAGATCCCTTACATTGCCCATAGGCGCCTACATTTAAAAACATACACTGCATAGTAATCTTCTTGTGGGATATCGCTGCAAAGAAAAGATCCGATACTGACAATTACCAGCCGGAAGAAGGCAAAAAATTATATTTTTGGCTTCTGTTGGTTGAATGGATATGTTTGATGGACGGTCATGCACTAATGATGTGACTCTTAGACTAGCGCTCCGTCCTCGCTGCCTCCAGGCTCATTATGGGTCCTACCAGAATCTTTTTCAGGGTTCTTCTCTTCCATCATAACCAAGTTGCTCATCAGTCATTTATTATGCTTGATATATAGCACAAACATGTACCGCTGCTCTTTACAAAGACGATTATCACTGTCCCCATTGGGACTCATAATCTAGATTCCATATCAGTATGTCTCTGGAGTGTGTGAGGAAACCCATACAAACTCATTGCAGATGTTGTCCTTGGTGGGATTTGAAACCAGGACCCCAGCGCTGCAAAGTAGCAATGCTAATCACTGAGCCACCGTGTCCTGTAGCATGAGGATAGATATGCTCTTTGCAGTGTATTTCTGCAATAATAAAAAAAATAAAAATACATTATTTGATGCAGAAACTTAGTTTGCTTTTGCTGCTTGGGCTATCTGGAATTGCTCCTCATATTTTAGCATATTGCAATACCAGGAACAGCCTGTTGATATGAGAGGCGCTGTTTCTGTTAGACCAAAGATTTCAAACTGAAATACACAGCCAAAATTAAAAGCTTTGACAAATTTACGGGCCAACATTGATATTAAAAAAAAAAAAAAAAAAAAACTTTTTCATATGGAAACAAACTTAAAGGGGTTGTCCCACCAACAAAGTACATTTTAATTAATAGATCTTAGAATAAAATATTGGAATAATATAATATGGTATGTAAGAGCAGAATAAAGCATATAACCCGATGGCCTAATTTAAATATGTAATAACAAAGGATAAAAAAAACCTTGAATAATACAGATAATTTAGTTTGATGCAAACAAGTGACACCCCAAACACAGTATGGTACCCTCCACATGCACGGAATGATGACCCTAATGTATCCTCCTCCCTCAATCCCCCCGACAAAGAATGTTGACCCCATCACAGTGTGTCTCCAACTGTAATCTCCACACAGCCCTCTTTACAGTAAAGTGGCCCTCGCGTAGTGCTCCACGCAGTCCGAGTGGCCCTCGCGTAGTGCTCCACGCAGTCCGAGTGGCCCTCGCGTAGTGCTCCACGCAGTCCGAGTGGCCCTCGCGTAGTGCTCCACGCAGTCCGAGTGGCCCTCGCGTAGTGCTCCACGCAGTCCGAGTGGCCCCGCATTAAAAAACAAACTCGCTTCTACCCATTCCCCTGCTGCTCCGGTCTCTTCATGGTGTCTCAGTACAGTGGGCGCGTACAATGATGTCATTGTGCCCGCTGCGCTGAGATGTCAGACGTAAAGAGGGGAAATAATGGGAGAGGGAATCCTCCATCATTGATTTCAACTGTATTGTCATCCAGGATGCTGATATAGTTGAAAGTGCGATGCTGGGCGGGAGACCGACCAGGCATCGCCGGCCAAATCTACCCACCCTGTTTTCGCCATATTTGGCCTGCGGGCTAGAGTTTGACATATATCTGTTAGCGGGCATAACGTTATTATGCAAGTATGGCATATAACAGAGAGAAAAGACTCACGAGATCTATGGATTCATGTACATAACAAAGGACTTTATGGTAATAACAGGTTCTAAAAATAATGCTAAAATGTGTATAGATTTGGTTCTGGTGGAACATGAGATTATAGTGTTCCTGTGCAAAACTCTTCATGCTATAATAAAGGGCTTGGCGTTGGGTGGGGGTGGTGGACAGGATTGAGTTCACAGCGACGCACTGTAATGTGATAGCATCCTGGGACGTCACAGGAGAAGGTGCAGCAGACAGCAGGCTGTAGGATAGTCCCCAGACTTATGAGGCGTCTGTTACTGTTACCATGGATGTTGGTCACTAGATACATAGCTTTACTCCTCCTAGTTTGCTGCTAGAAGTTTATAAAAGTATAGATGTGTCCACCCTTAATTGCCTGCAAATTTAATTCGGTAACTAACAAATTAAAGCTGCACTCTGTAGCGCTATAGTATGCAAACATGGAATATATGAAATTGGATTTACATTGCTGCTCTAGAAAAAAAAGTTAAAATGTGCCCAATAGCCAGCGACAAGGCGACCTTCTTTGCTGGGAACCTAACCTAATATGAAACCTCTCTTGGGCTAATAGCCTACAAATATATGGAGAGGTAAGATCAAACTGTGATTAAAAGCGCCATAGGCTGATGGGTGGAGTGCTTGTTCAGAAAGCCTACGTATACAAATATCAACACTGACCTTCACTTCCAAACAGAAAAACAGGTGTGAATAGGTGCAAGCTAAGAGAGCCACCTCCATATTGGTGATGGATAGTCTTTGATATTTGCAAATTTCATTAGAGATTTTATTTTCCTGAATTGTCCTCCATGACAGCACCACAGAAGAAAGTTGACTCGATGCCCTAATTGGGAAAGCGAAACACAAAGAGGTTAAATAACCCGTCACACCTCCAATTTTCAATGTGTCTCCAAGTACCCAGACTAACGTGAGTGCTTCGATTTAACTTCAAGGAAAACTTAAGATGGGAAAGGAATATCCAAGCCTTCATGGAGGTTCATAAAAACAGTTACCAGGAAGACTAATTTTATTTTCTTAAATCTCCTTCTATGACCGCACCACAGGAGACATGTCAAATATGCAGATTTAGGTTGGGACAATACCATGGTAGATTTCTTCCCATATGTAAGAGCTTTCAAAGATATCTTTAACCTGTAAGGTTTGGAGAAGCATGGCCTGAGGATGACCAGGTGGTTGGAGAAGCGTGGCCTGAGGAGGACCAGGTGGTTGGAGAAGCGTGGCCTGAGGAGGACCAGGTGGTTGGAGAAGCGTGGCCTGAGGAGGACCAGGTGGTTGGAGAAGCGTGGCCTGAGGAGGACCAGGTGGTTGGAGAAGCGTGGCCTGAGGAGGACCAGGTGGTTGGAGAAGCGTGGCCTGAGGAGGACCAGGTGGTTGGAGAAGCGTGGCCTGAGGAGGACCAGGTGGTTGGAGAAGCGTGGCCTGAGGAGGACCAGGTGGTTGGAGAAGCGTGGCCTGAGGAGGACCAGGTGGTTGGTGAAGCGTGGCCTGAGGAGGACCAGGTGGTTGGAGAAGCGTGGCCTGAGGAGGACCAGGTGGTTGGAGAAGCGTGGCCTGAGGAGGACCAGGTGGTTGGAGAAGCGTGGCCTGAGGAGGACCAGGTGGTGGGAAAAAAAAGCAATGGCCTGAGGAGGACCAGGTGGTGGGAAAAAAAAGCAATGGCCTGAGGAGGACCAAGTGGTGGGAAAAAAAAGCAATGGCCTGAGGAGGACCAAGTGGTGGGAAAAAAAAGCAATGGCCTGAGGAGGACCAGGTGGTGGGAAAAAAAAGCAATGGCCTGAGGAGGACCAGGTGGTGGGAAAAAAAAGCAGTGGCCTGAGGAGGACCAGGTGGTGGGAAAAAAAAGCAATGGCCTGAGGAGGACCAGGTGGTGGGAAAAAAAAGCAATGGCCTGAGGAGGACCAGGTGGTGGGAAAAAAAAGCAATGGCCTGAGGAGGACCAGGTGGTGGGAAAAAAAAGCAATGGCCTGAGGAGGACCAGGTGGTGGGGAAAAAAAAGCAATGGTCTGAGGAGGACCAGGTGGTGGGAAAAAAAAGCAATGGCCTGCGGACCAACCCAACTTGGAAGCTGGAAGCCCTCAGTGCAGTTGGGAGACTTTTCCCCAGTGGTGATTATGATAAAGAAGGTCACAAAATTGTTTAATGTAAATTAATGAGAATGAAGATTTTATAAAGAGGTTGAAGATCATTGAATTTTGTGCTGTGTTCTTTATGCTAAGGAGTTTAGGTAATTGGAGAAGGAGGTTGCTGTCATCAGTGATGCACAGCACAGGCACCGAATATTAAAAACATCCTCTTGTGGAAAAGCATGGCCTGACGACCAGGTGGTTGGTCTGTAGACCTGTTCAATCGAGATGACCGGTATGAGTCCGGTGGAATGAGCCTTTAATGTCTCAGGAGGCATTTACTCTAGCTTGGTAGGATCTATAAATGGCTTTCTTGATCTGGGTGGCAATAGTGCTTTTAGACACTATCGTGCCAATATTAGGTCCACATTATTGGATGAAGAGATTCAGATTTTTTTTTTCTCTAGGTAACTGAGAATTATTCTGCACACATTGAAAGAATGGAATAACTCTTCTTTGCTGTTTGACGGATTCTGGCAAAAAGAGGATAAAATGATCTCTGGGTCTAGGTAAAGAATAGTCTGGTGGTCATCTAAATTTTTTTTTTAGGTAGTTACCTGGTAGAGGGCCTGGCTTTCACACAACCTTCTTGCTATAGTAATGGCAATTTAGGATATGTGCACATATTGTTTTTTTGGGGGCAGTCAAAAACTGCGAGTTTTCTAGTAAAAATGCACATCAGGAAACACTTTTTGTTTGGAGGAGCTTTAAAGTTCTAGAAGTGTTTTCTTAATCAGTTCTGAAGCATTTGGGAGTTTGATGGGGCTTTTTGATCTGACAGCACTTAGTCAGGAGCCGCTTGACAGATGTGACATGCACTTTTTTTTTTCTTTTCCCCACCAGGTGATTTTCAAAACCTGAAGTCGGAATAACAAACGCTCAAAGGACTGAACATATGAGCAGTGAAGTGGTTTTACAATAGAAATGACTAGGAAGAGTCTTTCAAGCGTGTGCTCCAGTGGTTTTTGAAACTTCTCAAAAACTTTGTGCACATAACCCAAGAGTGCAGAAAGTCTGTTCAGGTTATACCTAATAGAGGTTTGAAAAAGGAGATTATTGGGCTTTTAAAAAAAGTTCCGAGCGGAAGCAAACCAGAGGCCATTGGAGATAGATGGTTAGGTGCTTTCATAAACCTTTTTATCCGTAGATGACTCACGAGATCCTGATCAAAGTGTGCATTTATAACAGAATTATTTAAGGCTGGGCGCCCACAATAGGTTTTTGGGTGAGTTTTTAACTCTGCACACTTTCAAAACAAAAATGCATGTTTCTACTTAATGCGTTGATAAAACTTCAACATCAAAAGCTCATAGTGGGAACATAGCCTTAGTACGTTGAGACCTTTGTCCAGCCTGTTTTGGAGGAAATCCAAGATTCTAGAGATGTCTAGATGTAAACGGGTGGAATATTGCTACACAAAAAGATTTCCAGATCTTGCTGTTAATGACATTTGACTTTCATCTTACTTTGCTGTAGAGTCGGAATGATGCCCCAAGGAGACATTTTTTATTTTTGAACATCACTCTTTCATAAGCCATGCTCCTAAATGTAAGTTTTTTTGGATAGAACGTGATGAGTGCCATTTGATCAAGAACCTGGGTGATTGCAAGTATAAATGGTTCTTCTACCTGTTTCTTGTTTGGCAGCATGAACCATAACACTTTTTGGCCAAAGAGGTGCAATTAGAAGCTTCTTGACCTTATTTTGTCCAGATCTTATGGAAAATTCTCTGAAGACGAATTGAAAACAATGCAACAGACCAAGTTGAGTTTCCAGTGATGTGTTGAACCATCTACCTCCTATACATGATGGATCTCTTGGATCCAGGGAGACGAAGAGAGGTGTCTGAATTCTGTTGCGAGACAAACTTGTCTACACCTGGATAGCTCCATCTTCTGGATAGGTGAAGACTGACGTGTGAACTGGATTCTCCTTGGTTTAGGTCTCTCTGGTTCAGAAGGTCTGCTTGTATGTTGGATGGTCCTTCTGGGTAAACTGCAGACTGGGAGAACCAGGTGGTTCTCCCATCTGACTGAAGTTGGGGATTCTTTTGTCTTGTTCCACCCCGATGAACGCACAGTGTAGGAGTAAATTCTGAAATGAGTGCCCTGAATGGTGCTCTCTGGCTTTCTTGTCCTTATGGGGTCACAGAACTCTGTAGCTAGTGACAACGAGTGCTGTGAAATGGATAGGCATAGGGAGGGAATATGTTATGTGTCGTTGAGGGTTCCTGGAAACCAAATTACCGGTAAGCCAAATTCTAGCTTCTTACTATACAAATTCAATACATTTTAGCAAGACCCTACATGCTGCAATGCGCATCACAAATGGACACCTATATCATAAACCGCTCCCATCAGAGTATTACAAAAACATGTTTTTGATTGGTCATCTCCGTATAAGTTGAGCCTAGATGAAAGGTAAAGAGGGGTACATCTGTAAATCTCAAGACGTAATGAATGACAGAAAAAAAAACTCAAGATGACTGTGAAAGTGAAGAACCTATTACATCAACTTCTCTACGCTATCAGGGATGTTGCTTGTTCATAGTTCATGTAGGACCAGCTGTTTGCTCACTATAGCTGCTTTTACTAATGTAACAGAAATCATTGAGTTGGGAGCGGCCATTGGGACGGCTATGGGCAGCTGCCTGTCACCCGGTCATAGAAAATTCATGCAGGGAAAGATACTCCTATATTTAGGTAGGAGGCCCACAAGATGGACAAGAAGCCCATTGAGGTGTCAGAATCCATAAACAAAGCCCAATTTAGTCAAGACTGGCAATGTTCACGTCCTTGATGAGGGGGCGTGCTGGATTTAGACGCACCTCGTTCACTAAGAGGTCAACATTTCTTAATGAATCTGGAGCGTCTGATAAACTATGTGCGCCTCACAACAAATCTTACTCCAGTTATTGACTGGAGAAAGGTTTCTGGCGTAAGGAACGGCACCTGTTGTCATGAACTAGATGAGCTGTGATTTCCCGCCACCACTCCAGCTCTGCCCATTTTGTCTGAGCTGAGAGAAGCTGGTGTGAAAACGCCAAAAGTCTCCAAGATTTTTCAGAAACTTTTCAAAGCTTTTTACACCAGAATTCTGGCAATATTGCTTTGATGAATCTGTGCCTTTATGTCCATATAAAGAGGCTCGGGGCTGACTGACTTTGTGACATGGGGCCCTCTACCCCTTATTAATAGTGACGCAGATGCATTTCTTATTCTTCATCACATTAGTAATTTCTTGCCTCTTCTCTTTTTCTTGCAGGTCCTTATCCCAGTCCTATATTTCCTTATTTTTAATCCTTTTTACATGTGGTAGAAGATGAAGAACGAAATTTCCGCAGTTGTGTTATTTCTTTCCAAGCTATTGAAAAATAATAACAAGTTAAGGAAGGAGGAGATTGAGATATTTTCTGAAGAACTGAGCAGGATTCTCCACGACAAGTATGTCAATCACTGGTACCCCGAAACCCCAGCAAAGGGACAAGCGTACAGGTAATGTAGCTGAAAGGTACAAACTGACCATCTGTTGCCTCAACACAATGTGGTTTCTTGTTATGTAACCTGTGGGTTCCCTTGTCTTAGAGGTGGTCCACCCCTCGTTTATTTTAAAAATGGGCTTGTAGTGGTCTGAGAAGTGAAATAACACAAAAAAAAAAATCCTGTCCATTCCCCTCGACTGGTCAACTGCTGACCATAAGAGGTCACCTGCTGTCTTGAGTCAGAAGACTGTCTCCTTGGTCGGTTAGAAGGAGAAAGACCGGCACACTGTCCTTTTGAAAGAATTGTGTGCTTTAGGAAGGGACTCATGGTCCAGACTTTATTGAGGTTGGAACATCAGCACCACAAAAGAAAATGAAACTGTGGGTCTTGCTGCGGTGCAAATTTATTTTGATCCGGCAAAGAGTCAAAAACAGATTTGTTCAACATTTCGACCGGGAGTGGCCTTTGTCAAGGGCATCTGTTGCGGGTGCAGGTAGGTAGAAATCTAATAGAGCAATAATGTAAAACGTAAGATCTTTCATGTCAAGGAGGACTTGTATGGAGCCAGGAATCAAGAAATGCAGCAAGCAGGGGTGTAGGTCGTGGGTCTCCTTGGTTGGTCCTCTCCTGCTAGAAAAGGAGGAGACGAGACTGTTAACAACGCACAGTTAACAGAAGGTCTTCCTTTCTATTATTCATTAGTTATTCAGCATAGTGTCTGATTTTAGGGCCTGTGACATCCCAGGGTAGTTGTGCAGATGACTTCATATTATGACTACCACACCTGGATAAGTTGTCCAGACCTGGAGTAAAATCCCATGAGAAAACAGTGGAAGCAGTCTGCAATATTCCTATTTCTCTAACGGGTCGCTGTCTGTTTCAGATGTATCCGTGTAAACAGATTTCAAGGTGTCGATCCCGACCTCCAGAAGGCTTGTTTCAACAGTGGTCTTGTGTATGAAGATTTAGGGCTGCCTTGGGAAATGACGCTGTGGGTAGACCCTTGTGAGGTGTGTTGTAGGTGAGTGATGACCAAACCTGATGGCCGTGAGGATTGCCGCCTGCAGTAAGTGAGCGTGCAACCCGCAGATCCGTCAGCCCCTTTCCCTCACATCAGGGAGGGGTTTTCTACTTTCTAATTATTACAAATGTGCAGAAAACGGGCATTTAATCCACGTATTACTGGTAAAGCACCTATGTCCTTATGTGTATCATAACAATTTATACTGTTACCAGAGACCTAGTACTCTTAATTGGTTCAACACAATGATAAAACAATGTATGGCCACCAGTACACACTATTCTTTGTTTGCATAAAACTGCACATTTATGATTAAGGTATGATTTCAAACTTGTGTATTTGCTGTGAATTAGCAAATCTATATAGAAGTGTCCGTTCTGAAATCAGTATGTCATGGCTTCCATCATGACTGACACTTGATTTAGCTGGCCATTTAGAAGGTGCCTTCTTGCAAAGTGCTCGTGTGCGTATCTACCAGTTAGTCGGGCTATGCATTAATTGAGAATAGGAGGGGGAAACCTCCTTATAAAGTGCTTATGTGCATTTTGACTGCAAGACAATCAGGCTAACCGTATAAGGAATACCACATAGATAATGGAAAGTGCCACTCTTAATCATTGGTTTCTACTGTCAATAGACAATCATAAGGCTAGAGCATAACTGGCCCAGAGATCAGCATGGTATTTACCTGTAGAATAGCACGCTGTGTAACAAATAGCTCCTGCTTTCTGCCCCTGGAGAAAGTTCATTTAGAAGTACAAAACTTTGTGTAATACCTTTGTATGTCCCCTTTGTGTATGTGAAGTCAGTGGCACTTTGCTGCTGCTACACATTTATAATAATTATTAAGTGAGCAACCCCTTTAAAGGGAATGTGTCTGCCCCTGGGTGATATCAGACCTCTACTATGGCCATACAGGTTATAGAAAAGTAAATCTATACGTACCTGTATGGCCCATAGTAGAGGTCTGATTGCAGAGAAAAGTGTTTTTATACACTCGGTTTTCCACAGGCTTGGTGTCCCCTGGATGCCAAGAAATCCCCACCTAACTGTTTATTATTCCCCAAAATCCCCACCTATCTGCTTGTCATATTCCCCCCTCCCCTGCACATCACAGGGCCCTGTGACATGCACTGTGCTCCCTGACTTCCCAGACATGCACAAAGTGCTGCTCACATAGAGCTCACATAGAGCGCGCTTTGCTCCCTCCCTGCCCCGTCTCTGTGCATTGTGCCGCAGGTTTCTATTGCGCAGGCGCCGGGGAGTCACTGTCACTTCTTTGCTTCCTCTAAGCCCGTCTCTGTGCATTGTGCCGCAGGTTTCTATTGTGCAGGCGCCGGGGAGTCACTGTCACTTCTTTGCTTCCTCTCAGCCCGTCTCTGTGCACTGCGCTGCAGGTTTCTATTGGGCAGGCGCCGGGGAGTCACTGTCACTTCTTTGCTCCCTCCCTGCCCCGTCTCTGTGCATTGTGCCGCAGGTTTCTATTGCGCAGGCGCCGGGGAGTCACTGTCACTTCTTTGCTTCCTCTAAGCCCGTCTCTGTGCATTGTGCCGCAGGTTTCTATTGTGCAGGCGCCGGGGAGTCACTGTCACTTCTTTGCTTCCTCTCGGCCCGTCTCTGTGCACTGCGCCGCAGGGTTCTATTGCGCAGGCGCCGGGGAGTCGCTGTCACTTCTTTGCTCCCTCTCGGCCCGTCTCTGTGCACTGCGCCGCAGGGTTCTATTGCGCAGGCGCCGGGGAGTCGCTGTCACTTCTTTGCTTCTTCTCGGCCCGTCTCTGTGCACTGCGCCGCAGGGTTCTATTGCGCAGGCGCCGGGGAGTCACTGTCACTTCTTTGCTTCCTCTCGGCCCGTCTCTGTGCACTGCGCTGCAGGTTTCTATTGTGCAGGCTCCGGGAAGTGACGGCGCCTGCGCAATAGAAACCTGCGGCGCAGTGCACGGAGAGACGGGCCAGGGAGGAAGCGAAGTGTGTTCAATAGAAACCTGCGGCGCAGTGCACGGAGAGACGGGCCAGGGAGGAAGCGAAGTGTGTTCTATGTGAGCGGCACTTTGTGCATGTTCGGGAAGTCTGGGTGCACAGTGCACGTCACACTTGAAATAGATCACTCTGTTTGAAATGACTCTATATCTCATATGAGTTTCACTTTTTGTATTGAAGAACTGAAATAAATTAACTTTTTGATGATATTCTAATTTAGTGAGAAGCACTTGTATAGTAGATATCACAGGATCCAGCATTCACAATAGGTGATGTCACAGCTCACCTCCTCCTCCTGTACAATGACACCTCTATATACAGTGCCTACAAGTAGTATTCAACCCCCTGCAGATTTAGCTGGTTGACACATGCGGAATTAACTTGGCATTGTGACATTTGTACTGTAGATCAGCCTGGAAGTGGGAAATGCACTGCAGCAAATTTTTTTTTTTTTTTTTTTTTAAACGCAAAAGGTTAATTCAGAGTGTCATTTATTATTCAACCCCTCAAACCACAAGAATTCTGTTTGGTCCCCCTAAAGTATTAAGAAGTAGTTCAGTCACCAAGAATAATGAGCTTCACATGTGTGGATTAAAGATCTCTTTTGCCAGCCTTTTCTGACTATTTAAGACCCTCCCCAAACTTGTGAACAGCACTCAGACATGGTCAACATGGGAAAGACAAAGGAGCATTCCAAGGCCATCAGAGACAAGATCGTGGAGGGTCACAAGGCTGGCAAGGGGTACAAAACCCTTTCCAAGGAGTTGGGCCTACCTGTCTCCACTGTTGGGAGCATCATCCGTAAGTGGAAGGCTTATGGAACTACTGTTAGCCTTCCACGGCCAGGACAGCCTTTGAAAGTGTCCTCCCGTGCCGAGGCCAGGCTTGTCCGAAGAGTCAAGGCTAACCCAAGGACAACAAGGAAGGAGCTCCGGGAAGATCTCATGGCAGTGGGGACATTGGTTTCAGTCAATACCATAAGTAACGTACTCCACCGCAATGGTCTCCGTTCCAGACGAGCCCGTAAGGTACCTTTACTTTCAAAACGTCATGTCAAGGCTCGTCTACAGTTTGCTCATGATCACTTGGAGGACTCTGAGACAGACTGGTTCAAGGTTCTATGGTCTGATGAGACCAAGATCGAGATCTTTGGTGACAACCACACACGTGACGTTTGGAGACTGGATGGCACTGCATACGACCCCAAGAATACCATCCCTACAGTCAAGCATGGTGGTGGCAGCATCATGCTGTGGGGCTGTTTCTCTGCCAAGGGGCCTGGCCATCTGGTCTGCATCCATGAGAAGATGGATAGCACGGCCTACCTGGAGATTTTAATTGCAAAAAGAACTTCGGCACTCCATACATGAAAATATAAGAAATATTGTATCTAGACTGTCACTTTGAAAAATGAAGGTTTTTTGCGCATAATTTGGCCAATTTATGTGTGCCCATCAACCACGACAAGGTCACCTTCGTATGATGGGAAACTACGCTACGCTACCACTGGATATGCCACTCTTGGGCTGTAAGCCTGTATGGACAATATGTCTATGCTTGGGCTTTTAACCTACAATGTATGGGCTGGTAGAGCTAGTTAAAACCACCTGTGACTGAATGGGAGGGACACATGGTCAGAAAAAAGGCTGTCAAACTTCTAATAGTGTGAACACGTACCTGCTGCAATGCTCCAGGAGCGGGATCCCAAAAATGATTAATAGATTGTCGTGGTTGATGGGCACACATAAATTGGCCAAATTATGCGCAAAAAACCTTCATTTTTCAAAGTGACATTAGTCTAGATACAATATTTCTTATATTTTCATGTATGGAGTGCCGAAGTTCTTTTTGCAATTGAGATTACTTTTTTCTTCAGAGCACCCGAATAGACCAGTGAGCGACCCCTCTCTTTTTTCTATTAATCATTTTTGGGATCCCGCTCCTGGAGCATTGCAGCAGGTACGTGTTCACACTATTAGAAGTTTGACAGCCTTTTTTCTGACCATGTGTCCCTCCCATTCAGTCACAGGTGGTTTTAACTAGCTCTACCAGCCCATACATTGTAGGTTAAAAGCCCAAGCATAGACATATTGTCCATACAGGCTTACAGCCCAAGAGTGGCATATCCAGTGGTAGCGTAGCGTAGTTTCCCATCATACGAAGGTGACCTTGTCGTGGTTGATGGGCACACATAAATTGGCCAAATTATGCGCAAAAAAACTTCATTTTTCAAAGTGACATTAGTCTAGATACAATATTTCTTATATTTTCATGTATGGAGTGCCGAAGTTCTTTTTGCAATTGAGATTACTTTTTTCTTCAGAGCACCCGAACAGACCAGTGAGCGACCCCTCTCTTTTTTCTACCTGGAGATTTTGGCCAAGAACCTCCGCTCCTCCATCAAGGATCTTAAGATGGGTCGTAATTTCATCTTCCAACAAGACAACGACCCAAAGCAGACAGCCAAGAAAACCAAGGCCTGGTTCAATAGGGAAGAAGTCAAGGTGTTGGGAGTGGCCTAGTCAGTCTCCTGACCTTAACCCAATTGAAAACTTGTGGAAGGAGCTCAAGAATAAAGTCCACATGAGACACCCAAAGAACCTAGATAACTTGGAGAAGATCTGCATGGAGGAGTGGGCCAAGATAACTCCACAGACCTGTGCCGGCCTGATCAGGTCTTATAAAAGACGATTATTAGCTGTAATTGCAAACAAGGGTTATTCCACAAAATATTAAAGATAGGGGTTGTATAATAATTGACCCACACTTTTATGTTTAAAATTTAATAAAATTTAACTGAGCAACATAACTTTTTGGTTTGTAAGATTTATGCTTCTGTTCATAAAACCTACTCTCGTTTGCAGTTTGAAGGCTCTAACTTATTTGCATCTTATCAAACCAGCTAAATCTGCAGGGGGTTGAATACTACTTGTAGGCACTGTATATATATATACAGTAGATAACACAGGATGCCCCATTCACAATAGGTGATATCACATAAAATTGTCATGTTGTGGATTTGAAACACTCCGCAAGTCAGTACTGTGTTAAAAAGCCACAGCGGTCGGAGATTTTCCACTTTGCTGCAACTATAAAACGCTGCATTTTTTTTTTTTTTTTTAGTGCGGTGTCTAAAGCTGTGTGAACTTCATCTAACTTGTGATGTGCCTTTTTACAACCGTAGCGGGTCCGATTTTACCCCTTTCAATGTAGAGGCTGCACATGGCAATTTGCAGCAAAATCTGCTGGTAATGATTTATTTTCCCTCGGTGTGGACATCCCCATATTTTTCTCACTTTTTCAGCCCTTCTTCCTTGAAGTCGCAGCTTCTCCTTTGTGTAATAAATCTGTTTGCTGCTGATTTCTGGGGCTCCTGTAAATAGGGTGATAAATCACGGCGTGGCGCCTCCTCTCCAGAATACCCGTCTGCCAGGTCTTTGGTTTTGCGATGAGGCAGCTGCGCCCGTAGACGCCGCTGTGAGAGCGACTTGGCGGCCACGTCCCTTACTATTGAAGGATGCGGGGAGTTTGGCTGTTTGTCATCAGATCGGTGAGGATTCGGCGCGCTCCATCTGGAGGGCGGCATTGATCAGCGGGCACTCGGTTGCCAGGTGCTGATGAATAGCCAAGAGCTATTTAAATACATTTACAACATGGACAGATGCGGAGAGCACCCTGTAATCCGGAGATAATATTCAGAGCGGAGATCTCCAGCCGTAGAAACAAGAAGTCTCCTGAGACAAAACCTCGGGGAAAATGTCATCCGGACGCGACAGCGGAGCAGACGCTGCGGACGTGCCGTGTGTGCTCTGTCTACATTAGATTAATATCCGGCCGTCTGTGTTTTTTCTTCTGTAGTGAAGGGTAATTATTTTCATGCCATCCGTAGCCCTGTGAGATGGCGCGGGCTCCGCTCTGTAATCCCTGCACTTGGCTTCTCTTCTTTTATGGAAAATTCTGTAATCTGCCAATCACAGAGTCTAATAATTGTAGGATTAGAGCGCGGCAAACATGTAAGACCTACACAGACGGGCCATAAAGTAACGTGAACCCAGGCACAGTCCTTGTGGGGGACCACGGGTAACTAGGTAATGACCTTGCATCCTAAAATGACTGTCGTGTGCTCCAAACCTGGGTCTTGCATTCAGAATGAATGATGATGGGTGTGCCCATATGTCTGCACCCAAATACTTGTGTGAATACCATATACATATTTTATATTCATATCTTTAAAAAAAATATATAAAAAAAAAAAGTCTGACCAGCACCTCCAAATGGCATCGAGTAAATGTGAACTGGTGCAATCTGCTGTGACTGCATTATATTCATAATAAGGAGCCCAGCTGCATATTGTATGTGCCATGATATGTGCAGACATCCAATATGTGAATTGTGAACTGCATTACTGCAATATACACTATAGTAACAATATTGAGGTACCTCATATACAAATAGGCCAGTTTATGTGTGCCCACCAGCCACAACAAGGCCTAAGTTTTATTGATGGGAATTTACTCTCAGACTTTCCTCTTTATGGGCCAAAAGTCTACAAATTTAAAGGGCAAGTAAGATCCAGCTCTAATTTTATTAAACTGTTGGGAGGGTAGGTTCCCATTAAAGGGACCGCGTCACTGATGTCACGCCTCACTTGATGTGACATCAGCGGAAGAAAAAGCCGGCTGCAGCCAGAGTCAAGTGATGCTTGTGAGTGGCCTGCGATAGCGCTGCTCACAGGCCATAAAGTCATAGCAAGGGAATTACAAAAACCGCTTATGGATCCAAGGTAAATACATTGGGGCATTTGTCAAAAGTACTGGACAACTCCTTTAAGTACACCTTCCCATCTCCACTCTCCCCTCTTCTTTGATTGACAGCTTTGGCTTCATCAAGCCAGAAGGGGCAGAAAAAGATGGAAACCAAGCAGGTGGGAAAGTGGATTTAAGTGATTGGCTCCGCTGTGAAGCACCGAGCGACTGTACTTGATTTGAACAGTCATTCTGTGCTGACAGTGTCCTTTTAACAGTAGAGGACACCTTGACATGGCCGGTGGGCGCACACAAATTGGCCAATTTGTGGGCTGAGTACCTCAATTTTATAAGTATAGTCTATAGGGCAATCATGTAGATCAAAATGGATATATTCAGTGTTTTTCATGTTTTGGTTCTGAAAAGTAAATGGGTAAGATCAGTATAGGTTATGTTTATATTGCAACTAATAACACTGTTCATCCTGGTTCATTAATAAAATGCAAACTAATGAAGGAATGACTAAAGCAGAACAGTAGGGGTGAGGTGGAGGGGTCCCCAAACCTTTGAAAATTTTTCTTTTTTTCCGACCACTGCTCAAAATTTAATCATAAGGAGAAAAAAATGATGACAGTGAGAACATTTATAGACTTTTCCATGTGAAATTTGACACACTGACATTATTCCATCCAAGTTTTAAACCATTTTGTGGTTGGGATATGAATGCAATTACTGCCATGGGGTGATATAGCAGGCAAGGAGTCATGAGCCACCAGTTGGGTACGACTAATTATTATTTTTTTTTTTTTGCTTTTTTTCTCCTTATTTTCTGCCGTTAAACTTGCATAAAAAAATCACATTCTAAAAAAGAATTGATTTCTCGAAGGAAGGATTACCTAGGACTCTGCATGGTATTGTATTGTTGGCCAGCAGAGATCATTGTAACTATAGGTTGTGTAGTGCTGAGTGCTGAGCAGCAGGTGGCGCTGTTGGCTGTCAAAAAATAGCTGCGGCTTTGTGTTCTGCATCATGTATACTGGAAAATGGATGGTAACCGAGACAAAGGCAAGGGGGGGAATAAGGATTTTTTTTTTTTTTTTTTATTGATTACTTTATTAATTTTAGATATGGAGAGAAAAATCCCTCGTTTGTGGTGGCAAGCTTTGCAAGTAATAACGATAAGATGGAGATATCTCAGAAAGTGAAGTACGCCATGGAGAAAGTGACTTCAGACTATCACTCCGGCTCCTCCTCGGATGATGAGGTCTATATAAATAAGAAGATGCCGCTGCCGCCTCCTCCTCACATGATGCTCGGTGCCGGTGCTTCCTATCAGGTCTTTGCATTCATTATATTTTATTATATAGCCATGGTCGTTGTTCTAGTGGCTTCCTCTTATTCTATAGTATATAGAAATGGCATCTTCTTTGTCTCCTACGATCTCAGGTGCCAGAATTCAGACCTCAACCAACTCCTTCCTGGAACAAGAATCCAAAGAAAAAGCAAGGTGGCCATTACCAGTACCAGCCCCGTTATGCTTCCGGCTACCAGCAGGGAAGAAACAAGGCTTATGGCCGCGTCCCATGGCTGCCGCCGGTCCTGCAACCCGAACAGAACCACTGGCAGAGTCTGCACATGCTGGGCGCCGGGCACCAGTGCTTGGTCTAAGCCGTCAGGATCTCTCTAATCTTCTGTGTGCAAAACTAACGCTGGACCAAATCATAGGAGCAGCTTTTTCTATTAGATTTTTTTTTTTTTTTTTATGATTATTTAACTCCAACTTTGTTGCACTTTTGTACATTTACTAGTCGTTTCAGAAACACTTTTTGTGGATAGGGTGAATAGTTAAGTGCCTAAAAGTAATTTTTAATATTTATATTCTACGACTTGCACAGAATCATGTTAATCTATTGCTATTCTGGAAGTTTCAGTACCAAATGTATTTATTTGCAAATCTCAATTTGATATTTTATGTATTAGACTAATAAATGATCTTTTATTAATATGATAATAAACATAATGTATTATCGCAGGTTACTTTGTAATAATGCTACGAAATGTTACTAAATAATAATAATAATAATAATGCACATTCTGGTCCTGGTTATTTATATGGTATAGTGAATGCATCGGCAGCCTCACCTCTGTGAGCTCCACTATTGACTCACCACATGGGAATTTTGTTTGTTTTCAGACCCCTTGTTTTGGCATGCTTGTTTTCAGACCCCTTGTTTTGGCATGCTTGTTTTCAGACCCCTTGTTTTGGCATGCTTGTTTTCAGACCCCTTGTTTTGGCATGCTTGTTTTCAGACCCCTTGTTTTGGCATGCTTGTTTTCAGACCCCTTGTTTTGGCATGCTTGTTTTCAGACCCCTTGTTTTGGCATGCTTGTTTTCAGACCCCTTGTTTTGGCATGCTTGTTTTCAGACCCCTTGTTTTGGCATGCTTGTTTTCAGACCCCTTGTTTTGGCATGCTTGTTTTCAGACCCCTTGTTTTGAGACCCCTTATGTACTACACAGTCAAAAGTATCCTCCTCAAATTGGATTCGTACATCCGTGAATCACAGTCAGAGTAGGCATGTGTGATGCTACTGATTTCGGGTCAGGAGACCCAGTGGCAGGGCCGTATAGTTTGGGGCCAGATACACATCAACCATTCATGGTCAGAGTATGGACCGCGATGCACAGACTTGGCTGCAGGTCTCCTGATTGGAAATCACCAGTCTCAGATGCATACTTAAGGCTCATTCATGCCAGACCGGGAATCATGGTTTGTATTCTGAAGAACCCAAAACTCTATAATTTATTTATATTTTTTTTAACTAAAAGGTAAGGTTGCCGTCAAACAACTGTGTGGTTAAAAGGAGCCCTTAACAGTTTTTTTTTTTTTTTTTTGTTTCTTTTTATGGAGTTAGCTAAGATTTTTTTTTGCCCTACTATGTGGCTAAGCATCTCTGTTATACGCTGATCTCTCCCGGCTCAGAGATCCACTCCTGGCAGCGATTTTCCTACTTCGTGTGATGTCACGTTGACGGAGCAGTTCCTTTTCCTTTGCTCCGTTGATGGGATGTCACTGTCGGTCATGTTGGTTTACAGCCGGCTGCCCTCTACTTAATTGAGAGGAGGCAATTTACATTGCATGAGCTGGCGTATTAGCAGTGCGAAGAATTCTGCAAGTGACTGATATCCAGCACCGACGGTGGGCGTCTGTGCCACTAGAGACTTATCTCGCCACACTGTTCATGCAATGTAAATCGCACTAACTCTGCACGCCTGCACCGGGATAGGCAGCAAGGAGCCGGCTGTCAATCAACATGACGTCTACAGTGATGCCCCATAAGCAAAGGAACTGCTGTCAACGTGACGTCACAGGAGCAATTATGTGCCGGCCGTGCACTGCCCTCTCCTGGCTCAAAGTAAAACGGCAGCCAGGTAGCAACTACCTGCTAAGTGCTTAGCCCCATAGACAAAAAAATCTCCGATAATACCTTTTTTTAATAGGCTTTATGAGCCACATACACTGCTGGGAATTGCATGCATATATCTAATATAGGGGGATAAAAGTGTGTGAAAAGTTCTATGAAAATTGTCTCTTCAGAGAGGAAGAGGACTAGAACTCTATTACCACCTACAGGAAGCAGCAATCCTACAAGTCAATATCGACCCTTTAACGAGCCTTGTCACATGACTTGGGATAAAAGCCAAATCAGCATCTCAATTTGCAGATATGGTGTCATGGGGTATTTTCCCCTCGTCAGTACAAAGTATGAGATCTGATTTGACTGGGTGAATAGTTCTAGTAGTACATGGGTCCATCTGCGTTACATTTTCGAAAAGGATATTATGTGAATATGCCCCAATAGAAAGACTGAGGGCGCACTTACTTTTTACAGTTCATAAAGGGAGGACAGACAATGGTTGCTATGTGATGTGTAAAGCTCGTGTACAAAACACCAGGCGGTGAGTGAATTTATTGTGCTCAGTAGTAAACTCATTTTCATACTATTTTTATATCTTTGCTTCATTCTGTCTGACCATAAACCTTTCCCACACTGATAAGGCTTGGCACAGTCATCCATCATCCGGAATCAGACTGGCAGGTGTGTACAAACCTTCACATGCTCAGGAAAATGTGGAGGTGTCAGAGGTCTTCAGCTTTAATACAGCGAAGAGCAGGTATGGTTCTGAAAGATGAAGTATCAGGAGATAGTCACAGAAGTTTCTGCACCAAATCTGCTATATGTGAATATTCCCCGTCTAGGGCAAAACAACTAGATCGTCAGGCCCAGGTCTACACCATGGCTCTTCCATGGCTGGGTTCATAAGCTAGTGCCCATAGGTTGCTGAAGGCTCTTATGGTTCCTCTGAAGACCTAGTTTGGGATACTCAATCACTTGTGTTTGTAGCAGTAGGACAGTGATCCAGCGGCCATGCATGCACGTTACTGCTCCCACCCAAGCGGAAAAACAGTGGGCAGATAGGACTTTAGGGCCCCTGTTTGTGTGATTTATGAGGGTCTTTATTGGGTGCTCAACCACCATCATAAGCTTTTTTGTGAGACAATCCCTTTAATAATTCACTGTATTGGGTCTTTTTGTCCCCGATTCTATGACCATTTGGCAATAGAACATGAACCTTCAAGATTCAAGGGCTGTCACATTGTAGAAGGATCATCTTTATTCTCATTTGCACAAGAAAAGACTAGAAGCAATGGGATGAAACTGAATGGGAGGAGACACAGATTAGATATTAGAAAAAACTTTTTGACAGGGTGATCAATGAGTGGAACAGGCTGCCACGAGAGGTGGTGAGTTCCCCTTCAATGGACGTCTTCAAACAGAGGCTGGACAGACATCTGTCTGAGATGATCTAGTGAATCCTGCTTTGAGCAGGGGGTTGGACCAGATGACCCAGGAGGTCCCTTCCAACTCTACCATTCTATGAAGATTGGCCTAGAACCTGTAGGTCCGGACTTAGAAATGACGACCAGTTCTGCTGTAGGTTTAATTACTAGTAACAGAAATGTGGAAACTGAAATAAAATATCTTTATTCATATTTACATTGAATACACAGGTCAACATCACAATCCCATACAAATGTGGAAGAACATTTCCGATATAACATCTGGGCGTCTCCTACTGATGTGACGTCAGACCTGAAAGACTCCAGCAGTGCATCAGATTTGCCGAGAAGCTAAACGTGTCGTCTTGGCCATAAACAGACCCTTCTAGAAGTAATGACATGATATACCCATCATCTGTTATCACAATATACTTCCAGGAACTTGTTCTATAATGCCCTTTACAGTAAACTACAGTGCCCCATGCTCTGTATCAGTATGGGGCTTTCTGTAAGAACTTGTGTGTGTGCCCAATGCAGCTTGGATAGACTGCTACACCCATAAATTGGGGAGTGGGTTCTCACCAACCTCCATTTATAATATTTTGCATAGGAGGAGATCATTTAAGATAGATGAGTGATTGGGATATTGCTTGGTGTGCAGACATTGGCATTGGAGTTAGATAAGGACTCATCTACATGTATGAAATAAAAAAAAACATGGATGTAAAATAGCTGGAAGATTTGATTAAACCAGACTCATGAGCACAAGAGAAAAAAATCATGCCGTGTCTACCTTTCCTCAAATTTTAAGGGGTTTTCTCAACATGAAGTTTCAGCACCCAGCTCCGATGGTCCAAACGTTGCTCCCCGACGCTGCGAGAAGAGATGGCTTTAATTCTGCAATATGGGAGAAGTGAAGGGACATGGACACTGGATCTAAGTAGGTTGTAAAGAATAAAAGCCTACGTGTGACATGTGCTCTGTACCTCGGTAACTGGCCAGGCCGTTCCTGCAAGGGAGCGGGAAACCTTGACATCACTCTGTAAACTATAACATTAGAAATCCCTTCATTCTTTACCTTAACATGTTACTCTCCGCAAGGCGAAACATTGTACCTTGGATACGGGGCAGACGCCTCCGACCCAGCCAAACCAGATCTCACACTTTGCACTGATGAGGGGCAGTACCCCAAAAACCAGCATCTGCAAATTGATATTCTGGTTCTGGCTTTTATCCTAAGTCATATGACAAGGCTCGTTAGAGAGTCGATATTGACTTTTAGGATTGCTATTTCCTATAGGTGGCACTAGAGTTCTAGTCCACTTCCCCTCTGAAAAGACTATTTAATAATACATTTGTGAGGCCTAGCCCCCAGTATGTTAGTGTAGGGAGTACTATTGGGGGAGAAACGTTGAACTGGATGGACCAAGGTCTTTATTCAACCTACATTACTAATTTGCATGAAAACAAAAGAGAATTTTTTTAGTAAGGTATAAACTGCAACGTTTTTGTTTTTACACCCCTTTGTAATTTTGCCCATTTAAGAACTTGAAATGACCCCCTTGCAGGACCCCAATTTCTAAAAAATTCAAAACAATATCACAAAATACTAGCAAAACCCAACAAGATGCAATGCACATTATAGCCACCGGAGGACCACATATAGCATAAACAACTCCTGACAGAGTATCACAAAATCAATATAAAACTATATACACATATATTTCGATTTTTTTTTAATCCTAAATTGGTCATAGCCTGCCACTTATCACAGGAAATATTGAGGAAAGAGAAGCCAGTGTACAACTGTCAAGGAAAAGTAGGTCAAAATTAGGAAGGATCTGCAGATGGGGAATAATATAATGGTCGCACCACGTCACCATTTCAGTAACTATAGAGGCAGGAATGCATTTCAAAATTATATATTTGGAGATATTAAAAAATTATATATATATATATTTTTGTTAGAGGATGAGGAGTTGCGATCTAGCAAATGAGAATAATCTGGGTAATACACACGTGTAGATCATGTATGCATATACAAAAGCCAAAGGATTTTTTTTTTTTCTTTACATAGAGGCTTTGAGTTATTAGAGGTAAAAACTGACCATACACAACTAATCCAGACTTGTTCATACGGCTGTAAATAATGGCGGCGGCTGATAGCCAGCAATCAGAGTCCAATATTATCCAGAGAAGAAGGACCACATCCAAGTCCCTACCCCAAAGGAGCTTACAATCTAATTTCTCTTTGCTATAGAGCTATAACTCTGTAAGGCAGCAGAAGGCGCCGGCCAGGACACCCGCCGGCCAGGACACCCGCCGGCCAGGACACCCGCCGCCACAGTTACTTCTGTTCACTTTTCTCCACCAAACAGACACCATTTTTTGGAAGTAATCGTCTCTCACAGTCTCGGCATTCTTCAGTATAAACGTATTGTAAATTTGTTCTTTTATCTAAAAAAAAAGGCACCATTCATAACAGGCAAAGTCATAGAAATAAAACCAAAATTTTACATACAATTGTTCATACAATACATTAAAATTCCTTTAATCTGCCATCTAATAGTCCAGAGATGAGCAATGATGAGCCTCCTTGGTAACCCGTAGACCTGTTAGTGTTCTGACCGGCGTACGAGGAGCTGGATTACTTTTACCTGTATTTCTAGCTCCATCTGATCATTCAGAATTATCCGCTTGATAATCCAGAACTAGGGTCATATTAATGGAATATTTCTGCTGAAAGGGCATGGGGCAGATTTTTTTATTTTTTTTTTACTAAGTATTTTTTGCCTTTAAAAACCAGAGCAATTTAAGATGAAAAAAAATAAATAATTATTAACCAGTTTTTATAAATGAGGCCCCATAGTTAGATTAAAGGCTTATGAGAAAATGCCTCACCCCAAGAAATACATACGATGAATGTATCATTCAGTTACTAAGACAAACTATAAAAAGGCTCAGACACGATCTATGTAGTAACTGAGAATTAGCAAAAAAAAATAACCAAACACTGCAAAGACAGACTAGGCCTCATTTATCAAAACTGGCTGTGTTGTCCATAGCAACCAATCAGCACTCAGCTTTCATTTCCTCAGCAGCTTTGGTAAAATGAAAAACTGTGCTGTGATTGGTTGTTGCAGGAAACATTCGTTTTAGGCAGTTTTCAGAAATTTTCCCCAGTATCTCGGGTCCTACAAATAGTTTCAGTAAGGCAGTGTTCAGACAGCCAGATGAAAATTTGAGCCAACTCACATCCGCAAATCGAGGATGGGACTTGTTTCTATGTGCTCATCTGCCCAGCACAAAAGTGTAGTAGCTGCTTGCTATGTACATGCACTAATCTGGTCCTTAAAGTGGTGTTCCCATCTCCAAGATCCTATCCTATAATACTACTAGCAAATACCTTCAATTAGAAATGTAGTATAGTTCTTCTGATTCTCTATGCTACTTAAGCTACTGTAATGCCCTGCACATGGGGTAAGCGGCGTAGACAATCAGAAGAACTATACTACATTTCTAATTGGAGGTATTTGCCAATATTATGATTATTACACCTACTACATATTGGGATAGGAACTGGGAGATGGGAATACCCCTTTAAATCAAACCAAAGTAGTGCTGCTGCGATTTTTTTTTCTTCCACGCAGCCATTGGCTAGTGGAAAGTTATCCATGTGTACAGATGCAATGGCTATAATGAACACGTGTGTTCTCTATGTGCAAGCAATGGTGCACACAGAGCATTTACATGTCCATACATCAGGCTCGTCTGAACAAGGCCTTAGCCAGAATTACACAATGCCCAGACTCGGTGTGGGTCTCCTGCCCTGAAGTTACAGATTCGGGTCAGAAGATCCACTGTCAGTCCGGACATTGCTGTCTGTGCCGTCTGAACATGGCCATAGGGTCACAAGTGATCTTGGCTTGCTTTGCATGAATCAAAAGGGGTAAGGGTTTGCTAAAATGCAGACACATTACTCCCATCTGAACAAGGCCTTATTTTATGGAACCCATCTGGTGTTCTTAAAGGGATGTTCTTCACGAACCAATGTAAAAGTAGGAAGCACTAGAGAACCCCTTTAAAAGGCTTGTTCACACATGGCACATTTGATGCGAGTTTTTTTCAACATTTTCCCATGTAAAAAATGCAACGTTTTATAGCATCACAAACAATTTTTTTTCTAAAATGAATTCCCCCATTGCATATTTTTTCCCTTGAGTTCTTAGCCCGCAGTGCATTTATTTTTTCATGATACAGCAGCCATTTCTTTATTTTTTCTTACCCATTGAGATTCATTAAGGTTTTTTAAAAAAAGAAACCGCAGTTAAAAGTTTACACGTTTTTTCGTTATGTTTTTAAGATCGGAAATTTCGTCATCCAAAAGGAGAAACAGTGAGACAATGACACTTCGAAAATCCACAACAAAAATGCATTACATGTAAAAAAAAAAAAAAAAAAAATCAGATTTAAATGGGTGTAATGTAAGCAGTTTTCTTCTCAATACTGTAATTATATCATGCAGGGAAAAACCGCTGCAAAAACGCTACATGTGAACAATACCATGAGAGGACAATCAGCGATCACCTTGTTTTCTCTACGTTATAACAGAAGAGGAATAAAAAAAAAAACAAAGACGACAAACAGCACACCAGATCTCAGCACCCTAAACACGTGTGATGGGGCAGAGAACGGACAGCTGTTGGGTCAGGCATCATGTATCATATCTCTGTGAAATATCTAAGACGATGATGGGGGCAGCACCCCCAAACTGTAGGTTTGGATATGTCTCCGAGGTACAGTCATTCCTTCACTCATTTTTAGGACTCCTCCGGGCGGGCGGGCAGGAGGCCACGTAAACGAGACAAGTCTGTGGGTGGCGTAAACCTTAATGTACATAAAAGTGCATCATGTCCCAGTCGCTGCTCATACTGGAGGCGAGGTCCGCTTTACACCACGGTTAAGCCATGATACTTGAATGAAGGAAACAAAATGGATGGCATTAGATGGCGGCATGCAAAAAAACAATTTTTTCCCACATATAGTAGATGAATGCGAGGGGATGATTAACAGGGCTGGATTCAACATTAGGCGTAGTCTGGTGCCCATAGGCTCTGCACTATTTTCAACTTATAAAAATCAGACAATATCAGATAAAACCTACAGTTAGTTTGTAGTGGCTCCATATACCTCACATGTGCAATGGACATGGCTAATTTTGCCAAGACTTAGGCTGCAACTTGTACCCACCCCCCCTCTGCCCCTACCCCTCACCTCCCTCTTCCCCTGCCCCTACCCCTACCCCTCACCTCCCTCTTCCCCTGCCCCTACCCCTACCCCTACCCCTCACCTCCCTCTTCCCCTGCCCCTACCCCTACCCCTCACCTCCCTCTTCCCCTGCCCCTACCCCTACCCCTCACCTCCCTCTTCCCCTGCCCCTGCCCCTACCCCTCACCTCCCTCTTCCCCTGCCCCTACCCCTACCCCTACCCCTCACCTCCCTCTTCCCCTGCCCCTACCCCTACCCCTACCCCTCACCTCCCTCTTCCCCTGCCCCTACCCCTCACCTCCCTCTACCCCTACCCCTCACCTCCCTCTTCCCCTGCCCCTACCCCTCACCTCCCTCTTCCCCTGCCCCTACCCCTCACCTCCCTCTTCCCCTGCCCCTACCCCTCACCTCCCTCTTCCCCTGCCCCTACCCCTACCCCTCACCTCCCTCTTCCCCTGCCCCTACCCCTCACCTCCCTCTTCCCCTGCCCCTGCCCCTACCCCTACCCCTCACCTCCCCCTGCCCCTACCCCTCCCCCTCACCTCCCTCTTCCCCTGCCCCTACCCCTACCCCTACCCCTACCCCTCACCTCCCCCTGCCCCTACCCCTACCCCTCACCTCCCCCTGCCCCTACCCCTCCCCCTCACCTCCCTCTTCCCCTGCCCCTACCCCTACCCCTCACCTCCCCCTGCCCCTACCCCTCCCCCTCACCTCCCTCTTCCCCTGCCCCTACCCTCCCTCTTCCCCTGCCCCTCCCCCTCACCTCCCTCTCCCTCTGCCCCTCCCCCTCACCTCCCTCTCCCTCTGCCCCTCCCCCTCACCTCCCTCTCCCTCTGCCCCTCCCCCTCACCTCCCTCTCCCTCTGCCCCTCCCCCTCACCTCCCTCTCCCTCTGCCCCTACCCTCCCTCTTCCCCTGCCCCTCCCCCTCACCTCCCTCTCCCTCTGCCCCTCCCCCTCACCTCCCTCTCCCTCTGCCCCTACCCTCCCTCTTCCCCTGCCCCTCCCCCTCACCTCCCTCTCCCTCTGCCCCTCACCTCCCCCTCCCTCTGCCCCTCACCTCCCTCTCCCTCTGCCCCTCCCTCTCCCCCTCCCCCTCCCTCTCCCCCTCCCCCTCACCTCCCTCTCCCCCTCCCCCTCCCCTCCCCCTCCCCCTCCCCCTCCCCCTCCCCCTCCCCCTCCCTCTCCCCCTCCCCCTCCCCCTCCCCCTCACCTCCCTCTCCCCCTCCCCCTCACCTCCCTCTCCCCCTGCCCCTCCCCCTCCCCCTCACCTCCCTCTCCCCCTGCCCCTCCCCCTCCCCCTCACCTCCCTCTCCCCCTGCCCCTCCCCCTCACCTCCCTCTCCCCCTGCCCCTCCCCCTCACCTCCCTCTCCCCCTGCCCCTCACCTCCCTCTTCCTCTGCCCCTACCCCTGGTAATTTCAAGTGATTATATTATTTAAGAGTTCCCTCTTAAATTATATTGGAAGGAAAACTCATTCATGTCCTATCCAGAGGATACAGTTAAATGTCTGACCAGAGGGGGCCTGACCACTAGGACCCCTGCCAGTCATGAGAACGGGGGTCCTATGTGACTGGAGTGGCAGTGCTTCCACTATGGAAGCGGTGATCATACACGTGCACGCCCGCTTCCATAAGCCATGTAAGTGAGTAATGTAGAGGCGGCTGAGCATAGTCAGTCACTACTGCACCATTCACAGATGGGATTTTGTGACCCGGATTCTAGTGATTGGTATAGGTACAAGCAGCCAGAGCCCCAAAGATCGTACATTTGAAACTTAACTGGAAAAAATTAACTGGAGTATAAGTTATTTACGCAAAATAATGGAGCATGTTCACACTGGCCATTAAATAGACAAAACCAAAGATAGAAATAAAATTAGCATATACCCCGCTGTAAGTAAAAGCAATAGTACATATAAATAACAGGGCACTTTGTAAAACACCATTTGTGATCAAAAAAGCGCAAATGCCATCCCACCAGCGTCAAGGTGTACCCAAATCGGGATGGTCCTAACCTCAAGTATTAAAACCTTACCATGCGCCAAATTGACATCAATTTGAATGAGGGACCATCCCAATTTGGGTACACCATGACGCTGGTGGGATGGCTTTTACACTTTTTAATCAATACAGTGTTTACTAAGTACCCAGTGTTATTTATATGCACTATTGCCTTTACTTACAGCAGGGTATGTGTTCGTTTTGTTTGTATCTTAGGTTGCAAAACCTCTCATTCTTTTTGAGAAGAACAAAACATACTTGGATGTGTCAGGTCTGGGAATATATGACATGGCCAAGAAAATTGCAGCCCTTTCTGTGCACAAATACTTTTCTTTTATGAAGTTTCTTTTCTGAAAAGTGATCCCACAGTTAAAGGAGTAATCCGTGCCCATTCCTGCATCAGGTGGTGAGCGGGACCGGTGACGTCACTTTTACAGATCTCCTCGGGCTAGCGCAGGCTGGTCGGGAGGCATCTGTAGATGGGACATCACTGGCCCTGCTTACGTCCAGATGCAGATTTAAGCGGAGCTGGATTACCCCTTTAAATTTACCTGAATGCAGGAAGCTGGCCACACACACTTACAACTATCAGAATTGTGCTATCCTTGTAATGTCATATCAGGACATGCCATCACTTACAGGGAGTACCCCTTTAATTCCACTAGATGGCAGCAACGTTTTCATGTCACAAACGAACTTCCTAACTTTGCAAATGATTCATAGTAAAGTCCTTGACCCAAAGCTGCATCATCTGAAAACTCCTAATAGGAGCAGTTTACAAGGCAAGGATTTTTATGGAGCCATATACTGACTATTTTATCCATATACTCCGCTCAGCAGATGTAGAAGAACCTTCCTATTCAGCTACCATTACTTCTACACTCTATACAGTGCTTGTGCTGCTCTGCTGCCGCCCGGATGTCAGCGCAGGTCACTTACCAGTCACTAATTAAACAAATGCAGAGTTAACAAATATAACTAATCTATGACGATAACCTATCAGCTGTTTACTCCTATAATAACCTGAAACTAAGAGGCGTCTATAAATCTCATTCCGTGACCTGCGATCTATTCATACAGGCATATAGAATTATAGAAATGGAAATCAATCAATTCTTCATATTCCTTCATTTACAGCATTGTTTATCACTCCAGAATACATGTTCCCCAGGCCAATGGCTCTGACCCCGTGTCAGAGGACCTGAAGGAAGTACAACTATCGTTTTTTGTTTGACAGTCTCAATGGTCCCACTCCATTCAATACAGTTACATGGTGATCCAGAGCCATGTTTTCAGGATCACGGGGAGTCCCACTAATCAGACCCCCAGCAATAAGAAAGTTTTCCCCAATTTACAGTGGTGGGAAAGAGTTTGCCCCTTCTTGATTTCTTATTCTTTAGCATGTTTGTCACTTAAATGTTTCAGATCACAAAACAAAATTTAAATATTAGATAAAGATAACACAAGTAAACACAAAATGCAGTTTTTTAAATGAAGGTCTTTATTATTAATGGAAAAAGAAATCCAAACCTACAGGGCCCTGTGTGAAAAAGAGATTGTCCCCTAAACCTAATAACTGGTTGGGCCGCCCTTAGCAGCAACACCTGCAATCAAGCGTTTGCAATAACTGGCAATGAGTCTTTTACAACGCTCTGAAGGAAATTTGGCCCACTCATCTATGCAGAATTGTTGTAATTCAGCCACAAGCATGAATCACCTTTTTAAGGTCATGTCACAGCATCTCAATTGAATTAAGGTCAGGACTTTGACTAGGCCACTCCAAAGTCTTAATTTTGGTTTTTTTTTAGCCATTCAGAGGTGGACTTGCTGGTGTTTTGGATTGTTGTCCTGCTGCATAACCCAAATACGCTTCAGCTTGAGGTCACAAACAGATGGCCAGACATTTTCCTTCAGGATTTTTTGGTAGACTGCAGAATTAATGGTTCCATTTACCACAGCAAGTCTTCCAGGTCCTGAAGCAGCAAAATGGCCCCAGACCATTACACTACCACCATATTTTACTGTTGGTATGATATTCCTTTTCTGAAATGCTGTGTTACTTCTACGCTGGATGTAATGGGACATACACATTCCAAAAAGTTAAACTTTTGTCTCGTCAGTCCACAGAGTATTCTCCCAAAAGGCTTGGCGATCATCAAGATGTTTTCTGGCAAAACTGAAAAGAGCCTTTATGTTCTTTTTGCTGAGCAGTGGTTTTAGTCTTGGAACTCTGCCATGCGTGCCATTTTTGCCCAGTCTCTTATGGTGGAGTCATGAACACTGACCTTAACTGAGGCAAGTGAGGCCTGCAATTCTTTGGATGTTGTTGTGGGGTCTTTTGTGACCTCTTGGATGGGTCGTCGCTGCGCTCTTGGTGTAATTTTGGTCAACAGGCCACACCTGGGAAAGTTCACCACTAGTGATGAGCGAGTATGTTTTTAACCCTTTCGCCGAGTATGCTCGGGCGAACACCGAGTAGTTACAGCTTGTAACGGGTCTGGGAGGCGGAACCTCTGAGCTACTATACAAGGGGACGGTCCTTGTAAGGGAGCGGGTGGCGACCAGGGTAGACGGGCAGGCAGTCACAGCAGGTGACTGGGACAGTCTCTGAATGAACGGACAGGAGGTCACGGCAAGTGACCGGGGCAGTCTCTGGATGAACGGGCAGGAGGTCACGGCAAGTGACCGGGGCAGTCTCTGGATGAACGGGCAGGAGGTCACGGCAAGTGACCGGGGCAGTCTCTGGATGAACGGGCAGGAGGTCACGGCAAGTGACCGGGGCAGTCTCTGGATGAACGGGCAGGAGGTCACGGCAAGTGACCGGGGCAGTCTCTGGGTAAAGGATTGGTACGACCTGTGGCGGCAGATGATAGACGTGAGCTCCCAGGTGAGCAGGCGAGAGTCTCTGGATAATCGGGTGGTCACAGCATGTGACGGCGGAGCCTCCAGGAAGACCAACAGACAGGTAGCAGATGAGCGCTCCCAGGTGAGCGGGCAGGAGTCTCTGGACAGGCGGGTGGTCACAGCACGTGACGGCAGAGCCTCCTGGTAGGCTAGCAGACAGGCAGCAGATGAGCGCTCCCAGGTGAGTGGGCAAGCTGGTCCTTAGACAGACTGACAGGAGTTGGAAGGCAGACCGTCAGACCTCAGGCAAGCAGGCAGGTAGAAGATGTGCGCTCCCAGGTGAGCGGGCAAGCTGGTCCTTAGACAGACTGACAGAAGTTGGAAGGCAGACCGTCGGACCTCAGGCTAGCAGGCAGGTAGCAGGATATCAGGCAGGAATTAGACAGCAGACTGGCAGGAATCTGGCAGGTAACTGGCAACGGGACCTGAGGGCTGAAGCAGAGTAGTGAACAGTGCTACATTGCTCGGGCACCTCCATTTTGGAGGAGGTGCCTTTTATATGGGAGGTCCTCCGGCAATTGGCCGGGGACTCCTTAGGACGGCGCGCGCGGTCCCTTTAAGAGAGGGGGAGCGCGCGCGCGCCCTAAGCACACTGCCGGGGAAGGAGCGCGTGCCGGAAGCAGCGGGGAAAGAAGCGCTGGAGGACGCCGCGCCAGGAGCGGGGAGGTGAGAGGGACGGCATCTCTGCCTAGAACGGGGCAGAGACGCCGATGCTACAGTACCCCCCCCCTTTAGGCCCCCTCTTTTTTTGGCCAGAAAGAAATTTCTCAAGGAGAAGAGGGGCGTTGATGTTCTCCTTGGGTTCCCAAGTTCTCTCCTCAGGACCAAACCCCTTCCAATCTACCAGAAAAAAGGTTTTTCCTCTTACCCTCTTGGAGGCCAGAATACTCTCTACCTCAAAGATGTCATCAGCGGAAACCGGAGCAGGAGGGGCACCTGGATTTTTGGAAAAAAAAGTTAAAGACAAAGGGTTTGAGAAGAGATACGTGGAAGGAGTTGGGGATCCGTAGGGTGGCCGGGAGTTTTAATTTGTAGGCCACAGGGTTAATTTGCCTGAGGACTTCGAAGGGGCCGATGAATCGAGGACCCAACTTGTAGGAGGGTACTTTGAGCCGCACATGTTTGGATGAGAGCCAAACCTCGTCTCCCGGACGGAATTGGGGCGGATCCAGACGTCTCTTATCAGCATATCTCTTCATCCGCTCAGAGGAGAGAAGAAGAGCGGACCTGGTGCTCTCCCAAATAGTAGAAAATTCGCTGACAAGAGACTCCGCAGCAGGGTTGTCCACAGAAACGGAGACAGGAAGTGGAATCCGGGGATGTTGGCCACCGACTATAAAGAACGGGGATTTGGAAGAGGACTCGCTCTCATGGTTGTTATAAGAGAACTCGGCCCATGGTAGGAGATCCACCCAGTCCGAGTGGTGAGCATCAACGAAGTGCCGGAGGTAGCTGGACAAGATCTGATTGATCCGCTCCACTTGACCATTGGACTGAGGGTGGTAAGCGGAGGAGAAATCCAGGGTAATGTCCAGCAGCTTACATGTGGCTCTCCAGAAGCGAGAGGTGAACTGAACCCCACGATCCGACACGATGTGGAGGGGCAGACCATGGAGACGGAAGATGTGGCGGATAAAGTCTTTAGCCAGCTCGGGTGCAGACGGAAGACCAGGCAGGGGAATGAAGTGGGCCATCTTAGAAAAACGGTCAGCGACAACCCAAATGACAGTACAACCGGCAGAAACTGGAAGGTCGGTGATAAAGTCCATAGCGATGTGTTGCCAAGGAGCAGTAGGTACGGGAAGGGGCAGGAGATGGCCGGCAGGTAGATGTCGGGGAACTTTGTTACGGGCACAGGATGAACAGGCCGCGACGAAGTCTACCACGTCCTTACGCAGGGTAGGCCACCAGTAATGCCGGGTAATAAGTTGGAAGGTCTTCTTTTGGCCAGCATGGCCAGCTAGTTTAGAAGAATGTCCTCAGCGAAGAACCCTCTCCCGATCTGGCACAGCTACGAACGTCTTACCGGGTGGAAGACGAGTCAGATCCAAGGGGGCCACATTCATCACCTTGGAGGAGTCGATGATGTGCGTAGGTTCCTCCTCTTGATCGGAGGACAGGAAGGACCGGGACAAGGCATCAGCTTTGACGTTCTTGTCCGCCGGACGGAAATGAAGAATGAAGTCGAAGCGGGCAAAAAACAACGACCACCGGGCCTGGCGAGGATTGAGTCTCTGGGCATTTTGGAGATATGCCAGGTTTTTGTGATCCGTGTAGATAATTACCGGGTAGAGAGCCCCTTCAAGCAGATAGCGCCACTCTCCCAGTGCCAATTTGATGGCTAACAATTCCCGGTCTCCAATGGAGTAGTTGCGCTCCGACGAGGAGAAGATTTTGGAGAAGAAGCCGCACGTTACCATTCTCCCGGTAGAAGACTTCTGGGTGAGCACCGCTCCGGCGGAGGAGGCATCAACCTCCAGGTAGAATTGTTTATTACAGTCCGGACGGTGAAGGACGGGAGCAGAGGCGAAGGCTTTCTTTAGTCATGTCAGACTAACTTAATTTCCTTCTATGACAGAATCACTGACTGGGTGGATCAGGGAAATGCTGTAGATATAGTATATCTTGACTTCAGCAAAGCATTTGACAAAGTATCTCACACCATCCTTATTGAAAAAATGACCAAGTATGCAATGGACCAGGCAACTGTTAGGTGGATTCATAACTGGCTTAGTGATCGGACTCAAAGGGTGGTTGTAAATGGCTTCACATCCAGCTGGATGAATGTCTCAAGTGGGGTACCACAGGGCTCCGTCCTGGGACCTGTATTGTTCAACATCTTTATCAATGATTTAGATGAAGGAATTGAGGGTAAACTGATTAAATTTCCTGATGACACAAAGCTAGGAGGGATAGCTAATACTAGAAAAGAGAGAGAGGATTCAAAAAGACCTAAATAAACTGGAGCAGTGGGCAGCAACCAATAGAATGGTTTTTAACAGGGAAAAATGCAAAGTACTACATCTGGGCAATAAAAATGAAAAAAGCATATACAGAATGGGAGGAATAGAGCTAAGCAACAGTACATGTGAAAAAGACTTAGGTATACTAATAGATCATAGACTGAACATGAGTCAACAGTGTGATGCAGCAGCAAAAAAGGCAAATACAATTCTGGGATGTATTAACAGAAGCATACAGTCTAGATCACGTGAAGTCATTATCGGTCTTTACTCCTCTTTGGTCAGACCTCATCTGGAATACTGTGTACAGTTTTGGGCACCACATTTTAAAAAAGACATAGACAAACTGGAGCAAGTTCAGAGAAGAGCGACCAGAATGTTGACTGGTCTGCAAACCATGTCCTATGAGGAACGGTTGCAGGATTTGGGAATGTTTAGCTTGCAAAAAAGAAGACTGAGAGGAGACTTAATAGCTGTCTACAAATATGTCAAGGGCTGTCACATTGTAGAAGGATCATCTTTATTCTCATTTGCACAAGGAAAGACTAGAAGCAATGGGATGAAACTAAATGGGAGGAGACACAGATTAGATATTAGAAAAAACTTTTTGACAGTTAGGGTGATTAATGAGTGGAACAGGCTGCCACGAGAGGTGGTGAGTTCCCCTTCAATGGACGTCTTCAAACAGAGGCTGGACAGACATCTGTTTGAGATGATCTAGTGAATCCTGCTTTGAGCAGGGGGTTGGACCAGATGACCCAGGAGGTCCCTTCCAACTCTACCATTCTATGATTCTATGATTCTATGATTCTAAGGCCTCCTCGGCTTCAGACGACCATGTCCTGGGGTTAGCCCCCTTACGGGTAAGTGCAGATATGGGAGCAGTCCGAGACGAGAAGTGTGGGATGAAAAGACGATAATAATTAGCGAAGCCCAGGAATCGCTGTATCGCCTTCAAACCTTCAGGACGAGGCCATTTTAGAACGGAAGAGAGCTTCTCGGGATCCATTTGCAGACCTGTTTGGGAGATGACATAGCCCAAGAACGGAAGGGAGGTCTGATCGAAGAGGCACTTCTCGTATTTGGCGTAAAGGTGGTTCTGCCGAAGCCTAAGCAGGACCTGACTAACATCCCTCCGGTGTGTGGGGAGATCCGGAGAGAAGACCAAGATATCGTCCAGGTATACCACTACGCAGGAGTACAGGAGGTCACGGAAGATGTCGTTGACTAGTTCCTGAAAGACCGCGGGAGCATTACAGAGACCGAAGGGCATCACAAGGTACTCGTAGTGACCGTCCCGGGTATTGAATGCCGTCTTCCACTCGTCTCCTTGACGGATACGGACCAGATTATACGCTCCTCGTAGATCCAGCTTGGAGAAGATCCTGGCGCCCTTGAGATGGTCAAACAATTCGGAGATGAGTGGCAGGGGATATTTGTTTTTTACCGTGATGAGATTGAGTCCTCTGTAGTCAATACAGGGACGTAGCGAGCCGTCTTTCTTTTTGACAAAGAGGAATCCGGCTCCAGCCGGGGAGGTAGATTTTCGGATAAATCCCCTAGCCAGATTCTCTTCAATGTACTCAGACATGGCTCGGGTCTCGGCTGCAGACAACGGGTAGATACGCCCACGGGGAGGAGTGGTGCCAGGTACCAGGTCGATCGGGCAATCGTATGGCAACATCTCAGCTTCCTTCTTACCGAAGACGTCCGCATAGGGCCAGTAGGGAGCCGGGAGACCAGGTAAGTTAGCTGGAGTAGGCTGAGGGCGAAGTGGACGGACTGGGACCAGGCAGGTCCTATGGCAGTCAGGACCCCATCGGAGTACTTCACCGGACCGCCAGTTCAATACGGGTTCATGTGTCTGGAGCCAAGGTAGACCTAGCAACAGGGAGTGAGAAAGTCCGGACAGCACATGGAATGAGATCTCCTCAGAGTGCAGCATTCCCACCTGCAGGGTTATGGGTTCGGTGACGAGCAGGATGGTCTCCGAGAGAAGTCTTCCATCCACGGAGGCGACTGACAATGGTTCAGCCAGGGACTTGGTGGGAATATGGTATCTCTCTACCAGAGACTGGGAGATGAGGTTTCCAGCAGCTCCAGAATCCAGATGGGCGAGTTCAAAGAGACGGTTTTCTCCCCAAGCAATAGAGACCGGTAAGGTCAGAGACGGAGAGGGCTTACTTTCGTCTAGGACGACCTCTCCGAGTGGTCCTAGACACTGGCGTTTCCCGGCTTTTCCGGGCAGGAACGGATGAAGTGCTTCATACTGCCACAATAGAAACAGCTTCCCTCGGCTCGGCGAGATTCTTGGCGAGAACCGACCATCTTGGACTGGTCGACCTGCATAGGCTCAGGAGAGTGTAGCTGAGGAGAGACGGAGGGAGTGACGGGTTTCTGAAAAGTAGGAGCTAGACGTGGAAACCTCCTCTCACGGGTGACCTCTTTGGCACGCTCCTGGAACCGCAGGTCAATCCGGGTGGCAAGAGTTATTAGGTCATCGAGAGTGGTAGGAATGTCCCGACCGGCAAGTTCATCTTTAATACGGCCGGACAGACCCTCCCAGAAGACGGAAACCAGAGCGTCATTATCCCAGGCCAGCTCCGAGGCAAGGGTACGGAACCGTATGGCATATTGGCCCACGGTGAGACTTCCCTGACAGAGGCGTAGCAGAGATGATGCGGATGAGGTCTTCCGTCCGGGTTCGTCGAAGACTTTCCGGAAAGCCGTGAGAAAGGCAGGCAAGTCGGACACCAGGGGGTCTCCTCTCTCCCATAGAGGATTTAGCCAGGCCAGGGCCTCTCCGGTGAGATGGGACATGATGAAGGCAATTTTGGCCCGGTCGGAGTTAAACTGGTGAGACAGGAGTTCAAAGTGCAGGGTGCACTGAGATTTATGAAGCCCCGAGCCTGGGCGGAGTCGCCTCCGAAACGAGGAGGTGCAGAAAGCCGGGGTCCGGGGTAGGATACCATGTTATTAGAGGGCAGTGGAGCTGCCGGATTGCGAGTCATGGCACTGGCGGTGGTTGCAGGCAGAGCAGTCAGAGTGTCCAGGCGAGAATTGACATTCCGCAGGTGACCCAGGATGGACTCCTGTTGGGACCTCTGACGGGACAGTTCATGACACAGGTCCGAGAGCGAGGGAGCTTGGGTGCCACCGGGTTCCATGGCCCGAGCAAACTGTAACGGGTCTGGGAGGCGGAACCTCTGAGCTACTATACAAGGGGAAGGTCCTTGTAAGGGAGCGGGTGGCGACCAGGGTAGACGGGCAGGCAGTCACAGCAGGTGACTGGGGCAGTCTCTGAATGAACGGACAGGAGGTCACGGCAAGTGACCGGGGCAGTCTCTGGATGAACGGGCAGGAGGTCACGGCAAGTGACCGGGGCAGTCTCTGGGTAAAGGATTGGTACGACCTGTGGCGGCAGATGATAGACGTGAGCTCCCAGGTGAGCAGGCGAGAGTCTCTGGATAATCGGGTGGTCACAGCATGTGACGGCGGAGCCTCCAGGAAGACCAACAGACAGGTAGCAGATGAGCGGGCAGGAGTCTCTGGACAGGCGGGTGGTCACAGCACGTGACGGCAGAGCCTCCTGGTAGGCTAGCAGACAGGCAGCAGATGAGCGCTCCCAGGTGAGCGGGCAAGCTGGTCCTTAGACAGACTGACAGGAGTTGGAAGGCAGACCGTCGGACCTCAGGCAAGCAGGCAGGTAGAAGATGTGCGCTCCCAGGTGAGCGGGCAAGCTGGTCCTTAGACAGACTGACAGAAGTTGGAAGGCAGACCGTCGGACCTCAGGCTATCAGGCAGGAATTAGACAGCAGACTGGCAGGAATCTGGCAGGTATCTGGCAGGTAACTGGCAACGGGACCTGAGGGCTGAAGCAGAGTAGTGAACAGTGCTACAACATTGCTCGGGCACCTCCATTTTGGAGGAGGTGCCTTTTATATGGGAGGTCCTCCGGCAATTGGCCGGGGACTCCTTAGGACGGCGCGCGCGGTCCCTTTAAGAGAGGGGGAGCGCGCGCACGCCCTAAGCACACTGCCGGGGAAGGAGCACGTGCCGGAAGCAGCGGGGAGAGAAGCGCTGGAGGACGCCGCGCCAGGAGCGGGGAGGTGAGAGGGACGGCGTCTCTGCCTAGAACGGGGCAGAGACGCCGATGCTATGTTTGAATCGCTCCCGTGTGCATGATTTGCAACTGTTTGACAGCTTTAATACATGTGAGAAATGTGTAAGAAATAGACATTCCTCACATGTATTAAAGCTGTCAAACAGTCACAAATCATGCACAGGGGAGTGATTCAAACATCACCGAGCACACTGTAACTACTCGGTGCTCGCCAGAGCATACTCGGTGAAAGGGTTAACAAAACATACTCGTTCATCACTATTCACCAATGTTCCATGTTTTCGCCATTTGAGGATAATGGCTTTTACTGTGGTTCGCTGGAGCCCCAAAGCTTTAGAAATGGCTTTATATCATTTTCCAGACTGATAGATCTCAATTACTTGCTCATTTGTTCCTTCATTTCTTTGTATGATGTCTAGCTTTTGAGGATCTTTTGGTTTACTTCACTTTATCAGGCAGGTCCTATTCAAGTGATTTCTTGATTGAGAACAGGTGTGGCAGTAATCAGGCCTGTGTGTGGCCAGGGAAATTGAACTCAGCTTCTTAAAGATGTGATAAACCACAGTTAAAACATAAATTAGGGGGGGGCGGGGGCGATCACTTTCACACAGGGCCCTGTAGGTTTGGATTTCTTATTGCCTTAATAATGAAGACCTTCATTTAAAAATTGCATTTTGTGTTCAGATGTTTTATCTTTGTCTATTATTTAAATGTGTTTTGTGATCTGAAACATTTAAGTGTGACAAAAACATGCAGAAGAATAAGAAATCAGTAAGGAGGCAACACTTTCTCATCCTGGAGATGGAGGAAAATTATATTGGGAATTAGCCTCTAATATGAAATGTACCTGTGAACATGAGAAATGGGAAGCTTCACACCCACCCTGAACATGAAGATGTGCTCCCAATGGACCACGTTTGTATGATCCAATACTGGAGATACCAGGGGTGCTGAGGTAAGAAGAGACTGCTCACACTGCTGTCCACCCTATCTAATCCAATATTGGATACAAGGGGTGCTGAGGTAAGAAGAGGCTGCCCACACTGCCATCTACCCTGTGTCTGATCTAATATTGGAAATCCCAGGGGTGCTGAGGTAAGAAGAGTTAGCTCACACTGCTGTCCAATCTATCTGATCTAATTCTAGAGATAGCAGGGTTGCTGAGGCAGCTCAAACCGCTGTCCACCCTGTCTACCTGACCCAATACTGGAGATACCAGGGGTACTGAGTAAGACGAGGCTGCTACCACTGCCATCTACCCCACCTATCTGATCTCAACACAGCATCCCTGGTATTTCCAGTATAAGATCAGATAGATTGGGTGGACAGAAGTGTGAGCAGTCTCTTCTTACCACAGCACCCTGGTATCTCCAGTATTAGAAGAAGATGCTCACATGGACATGTATTTAATCTCTGGAGATCCCCTTTAAAGTGGCCATACACCTTAGATAACCGGCAAACAGTTAGCTCTCCTGAATTCCCCTCATGCATGGCCACTTGGCTCTGCCTATACGAGTTCTCTATGGGGAGAGCGGGTAAGACATCAGACGCCCGTCAGCGACTTAGCTCCTTGAAGAACCAAACAATAAGGCATTGAAATCTAAATACTTGATCGTTTAGGCTCCCATACACTTAAGATGGTTGATTGCATAAACTAGAGCTATGGCATAGTCACATTTTTATATACCATTCTCAAAAACAGCTAAAAGACCGTGGTGTATCACATAGACCCTGCTAAGGTACAATAAGGCACGGTTCACGTCTGTCAAAGAGACACCACGTCACAGTACCTGACTATCCGGCCCGGGGCTTTATTTGCATATACTATGGAGCCATTACACAGGCACTCTGACATATGCTGACTTTACCTTTTATTTGCATGCTAAATATAATTACTTGGCACAAGTGCTCACGCCTTGTATGGCATTTATTTGCTGTCTTTTTACATTATTCCTACATTCTCCGGTTCTGTCATTTACACACTATACAATAGTAGTCTTTGTGGTTTTTTTGTTTTTTTTTTCTTCTAAGTCTATATATTGATTGATTGATTCTAAAAGGATGATGTAACATATTGCTGGGAAACAAATGATGGTGCTAGTAATCCATTAATGTGGACTGACTCGTGCAGAGGCGAGCTTATCCACAGCTTATCCCCGGCCGAGGCTTTATAGTACAGGAGATGACACATCACAGGGCTGGGGCCAATAATATTCGTCAATGTCAGAGAAGAAGTTTATGATCCCTGTAAAGGATTATGAAGGAAGTGCCTGCACTCGTAAAGACGGCGCATTGACTTAAAATGGTGCTCAAGTAAGAAAATTAAACCAATGGACTAGTTTAGTTAAAGGGCTGTTCCATTTTTGAACAATTCAGTTTAAAACATAGAATGTCACATTTCTGTGGGTTACCAGAGAGAAGGGCATTTGATTTTTTGGAGACAATTTATAGTTTAAAGGGGGCTTGAACAGCTTCCAGATATTGGTTTATCCGTAGGACAGGTCATTATTATAAGCTCTGGCAGAACAAATAGGCCATAAATTTAGTTCAGCTGGTTTAAAAGGACAGCTTGGTTATCCATGTAATGCCTAAATCTTCCTCTAGTGGCGCTGCAGGGGAAATGAACACATACTGCCAAGTTCACAGATTACAACTAATTGCTGAGGGTTCCAGGAGCGACTGTGGGGGGGATAGACAGTTAAAGTGTACTTCTCTTCAGATACATTGTCAGAATAAGCAGTCACGTGTACATGAATAACACGATTCCTGGTCGTTATATAACCTGACTTCTGCAGTTTTCGCCTCTTTAGGTTCCATCTCTAATTTTCAGTTGTCTCAGAGCTAGTGGGTAGAGATTAGCTGCAATGTCGTCTCCCAGATATACAGTGGACCCAGATTCCTGCTCTCCAGTCTTCTTTGTAGCGAACGTTCAGAAGCGGCAGCATAGCAGACATTATACAGCAGTATCAAGCAGTGTAGCTGTAATTCCAGCTCTGAGGGGAAACACTTACTAGAAAGCTCCAGAACAATTTGCCCTCTGGTTTTCACTCGGCTCTTCCTCACTCTTTTCTCTCTATAGACTTCAATAGACAGCTGTGTAGTGATCAGTAAGTTGACCCTGCATCTTGATTTTAAGGCCACGGCCCCACTATCAGTATTTGGTCAGTATTTTTTCTCAGGAGTGGAATCCAAAACCAGGTGAGGAACAATCAGAGAAAATGTATAATAGAAACAAGTCACCAATTCTGCATTTATCACCCACTCCTGGTTTTGGCCCCCACTCCTGAGAAAAAATACTGACCAAATACTGATAGTGGGGCTGTGGTCTATGATGGATTGTAGCTATTTTTCTCCAGACTGAAACAGTGAAGTGGCTCATAGATGGAGAAAGAAGACGAGTTCTCAGGTAAGAGAAAGTTTTTCTTTTTTCATATTTACTTGTACTATTGATTTATCCAAAGATTGTTGATAGATTTAAAAGAGGTTGTCCACTACTTTTTCATTGATTAACTATTCTTAGGATAGGTCATCAATGTGATCGTTCGGGGGGGGGTCAGACACCCGGCACCCCCGACGATCAGCTGTTATTGGTGGCTGCTGGCCAGAAGTACTCACTTGCGTAGCTGGCCATCTTCTAATAGTGGTCGTGGCTTGGTGCCATCTTCTGATCAGTACCCGGCCGCAACCACTCACATTCATGCCTCCTATTCAAATCACCGCCACAGAGAACAGCTGAGATATAGATAGAGATATATATATATATATATATATATATATATATATATATATATATATATATATATATATATATATATATATATATATATATATATATATATATATATATATATATATATATATATATATATATATATATATATATATACACACTAAAAATCAGAAATTAAAAAACTCCCTTCTGAGCCACCTTCACTGCAATGACCGTTCTCCAAGACAGGAGCGCAATAAGAACAAAGCCTTGTAGGACAGGACTGGAGCGATGGCTTAAACGCCTCACATGAATCATGCCGACCAATATGACCCCCACAGGAAGAACCATGATTTATAAAGTGATGAAACAGAAGACAGACATGAAGACCCCGGTTAGTGTTCTCAACCCCCAAGAAAGTATGAAATCACAGACACAATGCTTAAGAGACATCTGGATTATACCAAATTTTATTTTAAAAAGAACATTAATTTCACAAAACCATGAAAAAAAAAAAAAAAAAAAAAAAAAAAAAAAAACTTTACACGTTTGAAAGCCCTTCGTGTACATAAAAAAAAATGAAAAAATAAAAAGCAACACAAAAAGGTGTTACTCAAATTCATTAGGAAAGCTGTATAAAAAAGGAGACGTAATCGTCAGGCTCTGCCAGATCTCCCGAAGGAAACGACAAAATCGTCCTAGAGGAACTGGAGACGGGCCTTAAAGGGAACCTCCACCTTGTACCATCATCTTGTTTTCAGGTCCAAAATGTCTGCAGACTCGGCCCTGAACATATCTGCACAGGGGCCAGAGCAAATGTTTGTGATACGGAGCTGCAAAACCCCTGCACAGACCTAAAACTTAAAGGGGTTGTCTGGCCTCTACATAAGTGCACTTTTACTATGTGAATTATCAGCTCTAACCCCTGTGGATCCAACACAAGCTGTGCCGACGGTCTGTGCCAGGACAGGAAGCAATCATGTACCGTACTACGTTCCCCTAACTGCTGCAGCCCATCATGGGGCTCAGCGATCAGGTGACGGAACACTACCTCATTGCTTCCTGTCCTGTCACAGATCACTGGAGTGGGCTGGATCCCCGGGGGTGTAGCGCCTCCATCCCCGGGGGTGTAGCGCCTCCATCCCCGGGGGTGTAGCGCCTCGAAATTAATTGGGGTCTGGGCAATCAACTGATTGTCAGTTCTGGTGCACCACAACCCATTCAAAGTGCCACGTACTGTCTAGTGGCCAGTTATGGTACAGCAACGCTTTCCCATTCACGTGAAACTAGAGCTGCAGTACCGTCGGGGGCGAGACATACAGAGATGTCCAATTGCTGCCTTTTCAAGCAGCTGATCGGTGAAGGTGCTGGAACTTGAACCCCAACCAATAGGATATTGTTGACCCACCATAAGGCAAGTCTGAAACACCCCTTTAAATGATAAAATTGTGTTAACCTGCAGCGGCTAATAGGGGAGATGAAGGAGGCTACTGCAATACAGCAAACTCTATAATAATAATATGCAGTAAATTACTAATCTCTCTCTCATCACAGCTACAAGCAAAGTTATCTAACAGTTTCTGTGCAGGGGATCTGGTGCCATGTATCAGACAAGGATTTGCTATTTAAATGGTGGACATTCACTTTAAGGAGAGCTCCACACACTGCATCGGGGTCACATTTTCCACTTTGTATCCCAGCTTTATCTTTAAAACAGAGCCCCCAAAAAAGAGAAATACAAGTTTTTCCCATTTGTAAAAAAGGATACAAGAAGCTGTGACCCAGCAGCGATCTGTGGACCCGGCCGTCATGGCGGAAGCAAGAAGCCGTTTATTAGAGCTGCAGCTCGCGGTATGATGAGCACTGTATATTTACACACTTACTTTGGGAATTTAGCGATCAGGTCTTACAGATAAAAATCAGACAGGATTCAATTTCACTTCATATTTTTTTCATTTAAATATCTGAACAAATTTACAAGTAGAGAAATATTTGTAACAGAAAATTGTTAGGACTGAAAAACAGCGGAATCAGACAAAACATTTACCCCAGTTACACTTCAGAAAGAGTTTGGCACAGTCCATCAGAAGTGATTTACAAAACCAATGCATTGTAGAGCGGATCCAACCAGCACTCAGTGTGGCGTCATTGTGCAAAATGTATGTATGTATGTATGTATGTATGTATGTATGTATGTATGTTAACCAGTAATCTGACAATGTACAGCTTCAAAGGGGAGGTCAACCTAAAGTAGAACTGCAATGAGGAATTGTTTGGTTGGGGACAGAGGCCACCTTGGCCCCTCCATGTCAGGAGCAATGGGACAGAGGCCACCTTGGCCCCTCCATGTCAGGGGCAATGGGACAGAGGCCACCTTGGCCCCTCCATGTCAGGGGCAATGGGACAGAGGCCACCTTGGCCCCTCCATGTCAGGGGCAATGGGACAGAGGCCACCTTGGCCCCTCCATGTCAGGGGCAATGGGACAGAGGCCACCTTGGCCCCTCCATGTCCGGGGCAATGGGACAGAGGCCACCTTGGCCCCTCCATGTCCGGGGCAATGGGACAGAGGCCACCTTGGCCCCTCCATGTCCGGGGCAATGGGACAGAGGCCACCTTGGCCCCTCCATGTCCGGGGCAATGGGACAGAGGCCACCTTGGCCCCTCCATGTCAGGGGCATGGGACAGAGGCCACCTTGGCCCCTCCATGTCAGGGGCATGGGACAGAGGCCACCTTGGCCCCTCCATGTCAGGGGCATGGGACAGAGGCCATGCCTGTAATTATGCTACTAAGGGAGTGGTCCACCTTCAAAAATGTCTTTCATGACCCATATAAAAATACTTCCCCTTATTGATCTCATGTTCCCGTTTTATGCAGCTAGTCTGTGCTTCCTCATCCAGCGATACAGGTACTTGACACTTTCAAAAGAGGAGCAGTTGGGCTTGACAAATTTTGCATTTAGTTTTGTTTCGATTTTTGTAATTTTACCCCGTGCTATTTCCGGAGAGGCCTTGGACATGAGTCGCTCTTGTCCATGGGTCATGTTACAGATTACCGCCTCTATGGCAGAAACGGACCATTTTCTAGAAATCTTGTCACTCCTGGCAAAAGACGAAGACCCGTTTTCTAATCTCAGACGGTCGTCACACGTAACTGTAAATTGTAAGATCTTAGAATGGCCGCCACAACTTTTGGTAGGGGATTTTAGAATGTAAATGATGAACTGTGCCAAAAAAAAGCAGGAAAATAAACTCAAGCCGTCGTCATACTCAAGATCACAAAATGTTTTTTAGCCAATTAAAGGTCCCATTAAAGAAAACGCCTCGTGCAGACATTAAGATTCATTTCTTGGGTATGAAAACTGCTTTAAAAATAGAGACAAATAATCGTCAGAGAGGTGAGCTCCCATCTTGAAGACCGTGCCTTCAATTCATATAAAGCACCTTTAGAAAAGTCAAATGTAGGCACAAGCGTGGTCACAGAGTTACATTCCTGCATAAGGGTCATAATGATAAAGGCACCATCTTAAGGAGCCGACGCATGAATGGGTATATATACACCTATCCCAACATTTGTAGTAGAGCTTCCAAAAAGATCTGTGGTGGTGGGACAACCCCAACTGACAGCACTATTTACATATTCATGTACAAGTTATTGTGTAATGGGATCTAACCGGCCTTCACTACTTGCAGAATGAAAACTTTGGGCCAAATGGGCAATAAATGTAATCACAAGAAAAAAACGGTCAACTCAAAGACCATAACTCCGGCACTAGTGGAGGAAGAGACCACCATTGATAAACTGTAGAAATCTGCCTGAACTTGGCCAATGACGACAGCATATCTACTCTACAACATTATTGGTGGTCTCCAACCCAACGCCAACAGGGCTTTTTTCCACCCAATCAACACAAAATTACCAGTTGCTTTGACAGTAAAAGACACTACAAATCTGGTGCAATCAGGTTCAGCAACAGACCAGAAATTACCTAGGCGGCCAAAAACGTTGCATGTCCAACTAAGGTCAGCTTCACATCATCATTCAGTCTGAGAACAGACCACGATAAAAGGACTAGTCACGAGTCTTCCGACCTAGGCTTATATGAGATAGACAAGTTCAGACCATGAATGACGTGTCTGAAGTCGGCCTGAGAGGCCCAGAAAGAACAAGATTCATGCCGGGACATCTTACGACACCAGAGGACTTTGCCGACTACTTACTAAGTGTCAGCAACGAAGCAAAATAAATAAGAACGCAACGAGCAACTTCCCTGCACCCGACTCAAATACATTTCATGCTATGGACAAAGGCTTTTCTAAAAAACAAAATCGTGTTTTATACACTACAAAGGCAAAATTATACAAACTATACATAAAAACGCTAATACTCGACTGGTAACTCCCATGAGAGAAATCAGAAATCTAGGACAAACTGGCCGACTTCTCAGCTCTACCCCCCTGACCCTCATTAGACCTGAAATTGGTTCAGTGAAATTCCTAACTGCAAAATAAAAAAATAAAGACATTAACTTCATGTGATAAAAAAGTGAATAATAAATGTGCAGAACCAGCCGTGTGACTGCAGAGGAAGAGCAGACATGTCTCTCCACAACAGTCCAGCGAGAGGTGTCCATCTGGAATGTAAGGGGAAGGAACGCGACCGACAAAAAGTCTGAGGGACGCCCTGACAACCACTTATTCACCAGATCGGGAGACTTAAACTATTGAGCCATCCTTGCTTTGTGCTGGGATCATGACAGGGATGGCTCCCATTCGACTCAGATTAGGACCGGCTACCTTGGGCGGTACGTAGCTTGCTGCTTGGCTTGGTGGCTTCTCCATCTCTTCACTGGGGACGTGATTGTATCGAGCCTTGGAGTAACCATCCATATTCGATGGGGACAAAGAACCTAGCGATGAGTGGTTGCTTCCTATGTTGCTTCCTATGTAGCTACGTGCTGTCGAAGTGCGGCTCTTGGGGGGCGCCACGTCTTCTCTGTAAAGACAAGTTATTTCCAAATTACAACCTGTTTACATTAGCAGCTCATTCATTATTTATAGCTGTCCCTTTGAATAGGGTTTCTAAACAAAAAAAAAAAACCTTAAAAAAGGTATATCCTATTATAATACCCCATTAAAAGTTCAGTACCCTCCTCTAGTATCCAGGACAGAGAAGTCCTCCTTCAAGAAGCGTCATTATAGTAAAAGGTCAAGGATATCTGCACCCAAGTCTGAACAGAGTCTAAAGAGTTTGTCACAATTTGTCCAAGTCCCCCCAGGGACCTCATTATTCATTTCCGTTGAGTATGGGACCTCCCAGGTCACAACACGCAGTTACCTGATTTCATGCTGAATTTCTTTCTCATACTTTTTCTCCTTTTGTTTCCTGCAGCAGAAAAAGATCAAAATCCCTAACACAATCAGGAATAGTAAGGTCCCGATGATGGCTCCGGCGATGATCCCTGCTGTATTGGAAGCTGGGGAAAGCAGAGCAGACAGATGATGAAACGTACGATTTATCACCTGGTGGCTCACATCCATGTAATCCTCCATTCACACGCTATAGGGGTAAACCTCCTCCAACCTCCGCTCTGCAGTGAGGTGGGGGGCATGGACGCAGGTCATGTCGACATATGGTGGTCCTCAGCCAAATCCACTTAATATCGGAGACAAAGCTGCTAGGAGGCGACACATTCGGTTGGCAAAGTGAAATAACAGATGAAGTCACATCCCAGCACCTAATTCTGGTGGAGGGGGAACGGCTACATTCGAATTCAAAGGGCATCATAAAGCCAATAGAAGCGTGTAATACTCACGTGGCACAACTTTCAGGATTACGAGGCAGTCATCAGTGCCAACTCTGTTTTTGGATGTGCATCTGTATGTACCGCTATACTCCTGAGAAGCATTTTTTATATGGAGAATGCCTCCAGTAACATCTAAATGAAGCAGATATGAAAAAAAGTCAGGAACATCTTCCTATACAAGGCTCCATCCAGCATTATTTCTGTGTAAGAATCAGTGGCGGCAGAACACATGGCCGCTATGGCACCAGGCCACCCCCGCATTGAACTTACAACCGTTTCGGCATCATTCCCCCTCTGAGTCTAAGCTCTGTGACGTCTCAGCACAGAGGGCGCGATGATGTCACTACAGAGCGCCCTCTGTGCTGAGCAGGACAGAAGGTCAGAAAACACTAAGGAGAGGCAAGTTTTTGTTTATTTTTTTATACATGGAGCGCACTATGTGGGGCCCATCATACCGCATGGAGCGCACTATGTGGGGCCCATCATACCGCATGGAGCGCACTATGTGGGGCCCATCATACCGCATGGAGCGCACTATGTGGGGCCCATCATACCGTATGGAGCACTATGTGGGGCCCATCATACCGTATGGAGCACTATGTGGGGCCCATCATACCGTATGGAGCACTATGTGGGGCCCATTATACCGTATGGAGCACTATGTGGGGCCCATTATACCGTATGGAGCACTATGTGGGGCCCATTATACCGTATGGAGCACTATGTGGGGCCCATTATACCGTATGGAGCACTATGTGGGGCCCATTATACCGCATGGAGCACTATGTGGGGCCCATTATACCGCATGGAGCACTATGTGGGGCCCATTATACCGCATGGAGCACTATGTGGGGCCCATTATACCGCATGGAGCACTATGTGGGGCCCATTATACCGCATGGAGCACTATGTGGGGCCCATTATACCGTATGGAGCGCACTATGTGGTGCCCATTATACCGTATGGAGCGCACTATGTGGTGCCCATTATACTATATGGAAAACTATAGAGGAGGAAAATGTAAGGGCTGCAAAGTTGTGAGATATACTCTTCTGCGACCACACTGAATATTAAGGGGGAGGGGGGATAAAATGTCTGCAATGGAGCCCTATGATTTCTATGGACGCCCCTGATTAGGATCATAAAACCTGAAATAAAATGTTCCAGTATGGGACCTCATTTTGAATGAGAACAAGTGTAATAAAATGTCTTGTTTGCCTCCTTTCCATTTATTTTTTTTTTTATTTGTCAAACAAAAAAAAAAAAAAAAAAATACATAGCAACTAGATTTTTTTTCATTTCATTTATTTTATATTAGTGTTGCACAAGTCCAGGACACTAGAGGTGCTTAGCGACACCTCTAGGAAAAATAAAAGGGATCAGTTACAGACACAACAAAAGTGGATGAAAAATGGAAACCAAAGTGATGTTAAGTAATTAGTAAGAACATTAGGCAAAGAGACAAATGGAAACTTAGATCATAAAATACAAGGTTCTTGTAGATGGCAGGACTTACCGGATGTTGCTGTTGCCGGCAGCTTCTCTTGACCACTGATCTTCTGCCAGGTGTATGTGAGCGGGGAGGACCCTTCAACGGCATTACACCTCAGGTTAAGATCCTTCCCGATCTCCTGCTTTCCATCAATTTGGCACTGCGTCTTTGCAGGTTTGACTGTCAAAATACATTATGGATAATGACACCATTAAATCTGAGACCTGATGATCTATGAACAAGGAAATGCGAAGGGGGGTGGGGGGAAAAAAAAAGGGAGGAGAAGGGGGGTGGGGGAAAAAAGGGAGGAGGGGAAAAAAAGGGAGGAGGAGGGGAAAAAAAGGGAGGAGGAGGGGGAAAAAAGGGAGGAGGAGGGGGAAAAAAGGGAGGAGGGGGAAAAAAGGGAGGAGGAGGGGGAAAAAAGGGAGGAGGAGGGGGAAAAAAAGGGAGGAGAAGGGGGGAGGGGGGGGAGGGAGGAGAAGGGGGGTGGGGGAAAAAAAAAGGGAGGAGAAGGGGGGAGGGGGGGGGAGGGAGGAGAAGGGGGGTGGGGGAAAAAAAAAGGGAGGAGAATGGGGGAGGGGGGGGGGGAAGGGAGGAGGAGGGGGAGGGGGGGGGGGGAAAGGGAGGAGGAGGGGGAGGGGGGGGGGGGAAAGGGAGGAGGAGGGGGAGGGGGGGGGGAAAGGGAGGAGGAGGGGGAGGGGGGGGGAGGGAGGAGGAGGGGGGGAGGGAGGAGGAGGGGGGGAGGGAGGAGGAGGGGGGAGGGGGGGAAGGGAGGAGGAGGGGGGAGGGGGGGGAAGGGAGGAGGAGGGGGGGGGGAAGGGAGGAGGAGGGGGGAGGGGGGGAAGGGAGGAGGAGGGGGGAGGGGGAAAAAAAGGGAGGAGGAGGGGGAAAAAAAGGGAGGAGGAGGGGGAAAGGGCGGGGGAGGGGGAAAAAAGGGCGGGGGAGGGGGAAAAAAGGGCGGGGGAGGGGGAAAAAGGGCGGAGGAGGGGGAAAAAAGGGCGGAGGAGGGGGGAAAAAAGGGCGGAGGAGGGGGAGGGGGAAAAAAGGGCGGAGGAGGGGGAGGGGAAAAAAAAGGGCGGAGGAGGGGGAGGGGGAAAAAAAGGGCGGAGGAGGGGGAGGGGGAAAAAAAGGGCGGAGGAGGGGGAGGGGGAAAAAAAGCGAGGGGGAGGGGGAAAAGGGAGGAGGAGGGGAGGGGGAAAAAAAGGGAGGAGGAGGGGAGGGGGAAAAAAAGGGCGGAGGAGGGGGAGGGGGAAAAAAAGGGCGGAGGAGGGGGGAGGGGGAAAAAAAGCGAGGAGGAGGGGGAGGGGGAAAAAAAGCGAGGGGGAGGGGGAAAAAAAGCGAGGGGGAGGGGGAAAAAAAGCGAGGAGGAGGGGGAGGGGGGAAAAGGGAGGAGGAGGGGAGGGGGAAAAAAAGGGAGGAGGAGGGGGAGGGGGAAAAAAAGGGAGGAGGAGGGGGAGGGGAAAAAAAGGGAGGAGGAGGGGAAAAAAAGGGAGGAGGAGGGGAAAAAAAGGGAGGAGGAGGGGGAAAAAAGGGAGGAGGAGGGGGAAAAAAGGGAGGAGGAGGGGGAAAAAAGGGAGGAGGAGGGGGAAAAAAGGGAGGAGGAGGGGGAAAAAAAGGGAGGAGGAGGGGGAAAAAAAGGGAGGAGGAGGGGGAAAAAAAGGGAGGAGGAGGGGGAAAAAAAGGGAGGAGGAGGGGGAAAAAAAGGGAGGAGGAGGGGGAAAAAAAGGGAGGAAGAGGGGGAAAAAAAGGGAGGAGGAGGGGGAAAAAAAGGGAGGAGGAGGGGGAAAAAAAGGGAGAAGGAGGGGGAAAAAAAGGGAGGAGGAGGGGGAAAAAAAGGAAGGAAGGAAGGAAGGGAGGAATGGGGGGAGGGGGAAGTAAAAAAAAACACAAGAAAAAAAAAAAAAGCGAGAGGAAAAAACAAAAATAAAACAAAAAAACGCATCTAATGGGGTAATTAATCAGGTTTTGAACAAAAAGTATTGCTGGAGTACAATCCACAAAAATGAAGAGGAACACACCTGGTTGTTCACGACATACAAATCATAACCAATCTCCAATCTGTAGGATAGGATGTAGAGGACTATACCTCATCCCCTATTAAAAGTGAAAGATCGGGTGCAGGACCAATCAGCAGACATAAAACAATATAAGAGGACGTTTTGATGCACCCTGTACACTGCTTATACTCAATAATCGCCAAAGCCAATGACAGCTGATCAGTGTGAGTGGCGGACACCCTCTGATCTGATATTGATGATATATCCTACTGATCTGTAAAGGTCATCAATTTGCAAGTCCTGAACAACCCCTTCAATGAATTTGGAGCATTTTTTCCAGTTTCTTGTGCACCAGTCAGAAAATGTTCTCCAACCGTGTACTAGAAATGAAATCACGGCAATTTACACCACTTTGTTGTAAATTATAGTGAACAAGTTAGGGGAAGCTAATCTCCCTTTACTTTCCAGAAAAATGCCAGCATTGGGAGCAAAATGACCAAGTGTCGCAAAATTTCTGGGCAATCAGGTGTTGCGCAAATATTTTGCAGCTTTTATAAACCAGTTGTCTGACAAACCGATTGATGAATTCCCTTTATATCTTCTCATTACAGCCATCTTCCGTTAAAGAGAACCTGCCATGTAAAATAATGCTATTGACCAGCAGATATGGGGTTAATCTGCAGGTTAGCAGCGTTCCGACACCCCCCCCCCGGCAGCCTCACTCATAGTGACTCCGGCACTGACTGATAGCAGCTCAGCATGAGAGCCGGCTGTCAGTGTGGAGGCACAGGTAGCGCCACCGCTCTTTATACACAGAGCGGTGACTGAAATGTTGCCGACGCCATGAGTGATGCTGAGATCATTTCCTGCTGGCAGCGGGGCTCTCAGTGCAGGCGCCACACAGTGTTAGAACGCTGATAACCTGCATATGCACACTATATTTGCAGGTTAATAGTGTTATTTTACATAACAGGTTCCCTTTAAAAAGCCATTTTAAACTTTGGCTTCAAAAAACTTCCCATTAAAAAAATGTTTTTGCTGATACAGTAATATGCTGTGGACGTTCTGTATCCTTCCCTTGTGCAGGTACACAATAAGACTCAGACCTACCGTCAACGCTTCTGCAAAACGCTATTGGATGCCCCTTTGCCTAGCACACGACTTCTCAATAGTTTGTTTCCATTTTGATTAGTAGAGACGGCGATAACTTACTGTAGACGTTCAGCGCCACTTTCTTGTTCTGGGAACCTGGCATCTTCTTCACTTTGCACTGATAAGTGCCGGTGTCCGATTCCTTTAGGTTAGAGATGATTATGGAGGCGTCACCTTCTTCAGGAGTAGGAGACACAAAATCCACTCTGCCCTTTAGCGGCCCGTCCTGAGGATATGGTTTTCCATTAAAAGCAATTATCTAATATGAACAAAAAATATATATGCAAATTAAAATAGAAATTATACAGAGATTGAGACAATTGCAAGGACTCATCGAGGCATGCAACCATTAGTTACTGAGCCTGTCCAGACTCTACAATGACATTTCTTCATCTCTATCCTTCATTTTTAGCAAATTCCAGTGAGGGCTGGAAAGCGGGATGAGAGCAGACAGGTTGGGCGTTTAGACCTGGCTTTCCCTGTAAGACATGTAATGACAGCTCTGCTCCATTCATTGATCTCTGCACCTATTGTGCTAGCTGTCATTACAAACTCTGCTGTACCCCTCCCACACTGACTGCAGGGAGATGAAGACTATAGGAGGTGTTTGTAATGACACTCAGCTCTACTCAACACAGTAAGTTACAGAGCAGGGCTGTGTGTCATCACACGGGAGGAGCACGGCTTTCATGGATGCTAAGTAGTGCAGTTCAGCTCTTATTCCCTACAATAGGAGCTGATATATAGTACCTCGGAGCAGAAGTCTTCCTCCCTGTATATTGTGAACATTCGGCTGCCACTGGAGCTAAACCAATGCGGAGGGGTGCTGAACCCAAACCAATCTTCTTTTGACTTATCCCACTGATCATTCATCAATATAAAAAGTAGTGAACCAGCGCTTTAAAGAATGCTCCTCATATTGCCCACAGCTCGCCCTCTGCCCTTTACCTATATGGTGGCTATGTACTCCTGTATGTCACCAGCAGCCACCACTGAACAGGGGAGATCAGCAGCGAGACTAATATTCCACCAGCAGAACCAGCTGTTCACTGGGGGGTTTGAAAGGTCCTGAGATTATAAGTGTAGTCTAAGAGGAGACAGCTATATTAATACTCGCTTTTTCCCTGTGATTCTGGGGAGGGCTCACTATGTCATGTCAGACTGTATGAGTAAAATAAATCGCCATGTGATGGAAATAGCAGGCGTCATCACCGCAGCTTGTTATGAACTACTTCATACTGTAACATGAATACATTATTGGTGAATCTCATGTAAAATTATAAGGATGCCACATACATGCAATATGGCTCCCAGCCATATGAGCAGATCCATCCCCAACAAAGAATTGCATAGTTGGATTGGTCAAGCTTGTTCATTTAAAGCAGCACCACAGCATTTTTTTTTCACCCCTGGAGTGGCGTTTTAAATGCAAGTCCCCTGTCCGGCGTCTTCACCATTTTTCAGTGCCGCTTCGGTCACGCAGCGTCATCTTGTGAGAACAGCTTCTGAGTGGCCGGAAGTCAGAAGCTACGTCACACGCTCTCAATGCAAGTCTATGGGAACAAGTCAGAATGAGGCTCTCAGACTTGTATAGAGAAGTGACTTCTGCGCCATTCCATGAAACACTGGAGCTGCCGACAGGTCACTTTTCACCAGAGACCAAGCAAAGTGACACTGGAAAACGATAAAGTCGGCAGCAGCTGAGGATCAAACAGGGGGCAGGGGACTCTAGCGGTGCAATAAAAAAAAACCCTGGAGTGGTGCTTTAATTAATAGCGTGAGGAGGAGCGGCACAAGGACACCTCTGGGTGAAATGACCAATGTGAAAGCTATTTTACAAGAAATGAAGCATCACAACTCCTCCATGGATGACGATTATTGTGGGGTAACCAAGACGCACAGAAGACAACCAGGGCTTCATATACGTACCATTTGATCGGCCTGTTGGGAATCAGGAGCCACCAAGAACCATTCAATATCCAATGTTCCTGTATCTTCTAGTGCTAAGGTGAACTTGCAGTCCAGAACCATTTTATCCCCTTGAGTCCCTTCATACCTCTTCTCTGATGGAAGCAGCTCCAGAGAGTTCAACAAGGCTGAAAACAAGACACACGAGACCTTAGATGTGACACTAAAGACAACGTACAGATGAAATTTTGTTTTTTAATGCACCCATTCCCACCATGGCCAATTCCCGTTTCATTTCTGCGCTTTCGTTTCTTCTTACCTTACTTTTTAGCTAGCACTGAAAAACGGGGAAAGTGCAATGAAAAGGTGAAAAAAAAGCACAATTCCGACAATGTTTTTGGGGTTTTTCTTTACCTGTCCCGGTCAGTACAATTACGATAATTCCAAACTTTTTTTTTTTCCCTCTTAAAAATAAAACATAAGAAACACTAACACTTTTTCTGTTAATGGACCTGTACGAGGGCTTGTTTTTCACGTGCCAAGCAGAGGTTTTTATAGATACCAACTTGTGGTACATACAGTGTTATCGATTTTTTTTTTATTGAATATTTAATAAAATAATTTTAGAGTTTTGATTTTGGTTTTTCTTACAGCGTTTATTTACCATACAGGTTAATTTAATTTTGATCAGTCTTTTATATAAGCGACACCAAAAATGGTTATTTTTCATTAATTTATTTTTTTTAAAGAAGAGAAAAAGGGTATTTTTGACTTTGTTAATCTTTAGGAGACTTGAAGCTGTGCTACTGACACTTAAAAATAGTTACCCACCAGCGATCAGAGCAAATTCAATCACTGTTGTAGGCAAATGCCAGCTGTTTAAAACACAGCTAAACTTTGCAGAGTACGATGCGGGCTCGGTTCCTGAGCCCACTCTATACACCAGGACCAGATGTGTGACATACATTTACATCACATGTCAAGCGGTTGACAGAGGTTAACCAGATTGGCTAATTCTTACTTTATCAAATGGGCCCTCATCAATAAACCATTCACAAAATGTTCTCTGGCTGTGACCCACCAGAGATCTATTACAATCTGTAGGGAACAAAGCACCGCATTTCCATGCAAGGTCGTCTATGAACTGAGAATTCCTTATCAGGGCATTTAAAAAACAACCCCTACAAAACCACTGACGTTAATGGCATTTCAGCAGAATATTTCATAAAATGTCTCAACATTGTTGGGAGTCCCACCTCTTAGACCGCAATTATGAAGGGATTGTAGGTCAGACAAGGAAAGGAGGAGGGGACAAGGTGGGAACCCATGCTGCTCCTCACATTTAAATGAGTTTTCCCACAAACAGAAATTCTCAGGATAAGGGTACGCTCACATCCACGTATGTAAAGTAGACATATACTTGACTCATGTCACCGCTCAACACACCATCCAGATGTACCAGAGTTGGAGATCGTTGTGGGACACGGGATGGATTTACGGCAGACCCCTTTGGAATATTTGGTTCATTAAAGGTAATAAATGGGTAAAAGGAGGTCCAGGAGTACTTTGTACAAATAAAAGACTTTGCTCTGTGTTTGTTTTTTGCTTTAAACTTACGGGGGTAATGGGGGCGTCTTATAGATGCCTCTCCATTACTAACCCCTGGGCTTGATGTCAGCTGACATGAACCCCAAAACCATTACCCCGTTTAACAACGCACCAGGGCCAGCGAGAAAAGCCGAGGCTGAGGCTGTGTGCCCACGTAGCATTTTTCAAGCGTATATGCTGCGGAATTTCCGCAGCGTAAACGCTTGAAAAACGCATGTATATCCGCACCCCATGGTCCCCAATGGGATTCCGCAAGTTCTATGCACATGCTGCGGATTTTTCCGCAGCGTTTATGCCGCGTTCAAAAATTCGCAGCATGTCATTTAATTTTGCGTTTCCGCAAGCGGAATTGCCTTTGTCCAATGCATAAAAAACGCAAGGCAATTCCGCATGTGGAAAACGCGTGATGAACGCGCGAAAAATGCGCGATAAACGCGTGCGGAATTCCGCATGCGTTTTTTCCGGGAGAGGACTTGCATTTATGCAGCAGAAATTTTCTGCTTCATAAATGCAACGTGGGCACATAGCCTGAGTGCCATTTCTGGGGCGGCTGGTGCTATTAGTCTGGGAGGGGAACAATATCCTTGGCCCCTTACAAGCCTATTAATATCAGTCCGCAGCTGTCTGTGTAGCCTTTGCTGGTTATTAAAAATAGGGAGGACCCCCTCTTAATTTTTATTTGGGGGGGTCCTCCCTTTTTAATAACCAGTGAAGGCTATGCAGACAGCTGTGAGCTGATATTAGTCTGGGAAGCTTCATGGATATTGGCCCCTCCCCAGAACACCACCACTAGCGGGTTTATAAAAATGTGTAGGATCCCATGTCATTTTTTTATTTTATTTACTTAATTATTTGCTAAATACAAGTACAGTAAGCTACACACGCAAAGCACTAATTATGTATCTCCATGACATCTATCCATCTATTCTATTGTACCTGATGAGAGCCGAAACGCGTTGTGCCATTACATGCTATTATATGCCAACCACACATCACTTGAGTGGTTTTTAATTCAAAATAGATTTTAAATCTTGAACCTATGCCATTTGGAGCAGTCACCTGCGAGCCTATTGGAACGTTTCCAATAAACTTACAGTGGAGTCTCGATCATTATCCACAGGAGCGCCTCCGGTAATCTTTTGTCACATCTAATCTATTTCTGAAGGTTCATGCTGTGAATTTACTGTACTTGGCTGATGAAATGTTGGGTTTCCTATGAGTGCGTAAAAATCATGGTCCGTGTGCTGCGCAATTTTCTCTCTCGCACCCACTGCCTTGCATGGGTGAGTCTCGGCCGTTTTACACGGCCATACACAGCATGCTGTGATTTTTTCCTCACCCCAATTCCACTGTTGCAAGTGCAATGCAATTTTTTTTCACACTGCACTCGCCGATTTTATACGCAGATATAAGAGAACCCCAAGTGACAGATCACTAGGGGTCAGAGTGCTGGGACCCCCAGCATACCTAGGAGTGAGGCTCTGCAGAGCACTGATTGGAGAGGAGGCAGACCATCGGTACCTCCAGGGCTGTGGAGTTGGTAAGCCAAATTAACTTACAGCAAATGGCCTATCGTCAATATAGTTCACTAATGTATGATGCATTGAGGTCTGACGTCAAGGGCACAGGCAATTTGCACTGGCACAGTACCGTACATACAAGTACCACTCAGATCTTGATGCGGAAAAATAGTTAGGCCACGTGCACACGTTCAGTATTTGGTCAGTATTTTACATCAGTATTTGTAAGCCAAAACCAGGAGTGGGTGAGAAATACAGAAGTGGTGACGTGTTTCTATTATATGTTTCCTCTGATTGTTCCACTACTGGTTTTGGCTGAACAGCCCATCTCGAAACCAAGTCTGCTTTGACATCTTTCCCTGGGAGAGACCCTGCCGATGCTGTACAACTACCTTGTGTCTTGTTGCTGTGCTCAGTCTTGCCATGGTGTATGACTTGACATGAAAGCAGAAGTTGGCTGTTCCTCACCCAGGTTTAAACCACCAACAACTGTATCTGTTTCAATGTATGACTGTTTCAACCTACATATCAAAGTTAACCATTTATACCAAAACAAATGATAATGATGATCATCATACAACTGACTATAATCCTACAAATCTCTCATTTTGTGCAAGTTCACCTAGAAGAACGTATGCGGTTTTGAAGGAAAAGGGCGGCCACACCAAATATTTGATTTAGATTTTTTCTTTTCATTCACTTTGTATTATGTTAATTGAGCCAAATAAACTATTAACACTTATTTTTAAAGCATTTTATTTGGCTCTTTATGGATATAAATATAAGACAAGGAAAGAATAAGAAGGTAGAACTCAAATAGGAAGCAAGACAATCAAGAAGATCCTTGAATACATTTAGTATAGTGTTTAAAAATCAAATGGCTTAAAGAGGTTGTCCACTACTTTTACATTGATGGCCTAGGTCATCAATGTCTGATCGTCCGGGGTCAACACCCGGTACCACCGCTGATCAGCTGTTATCAGAGTCGGCAGCCGGAAGTACTCGCTTGTCGAGCTGCTCCGTCTACTTGTAGTGGCCGCCGCAGGGTACTGCACATCCGTCTCCTATTGATTTGAGGCGGATCTGCAGAACCAAGTCCAGGTCACTACAAGTAGACGGAGCAGCTCGGCAAGTGAATACTTCTGGCCGCCAGCCACCACCACTGATAACAGCTGATCAGCGGGGATAGGTGATAAATGTAAAAGCAGTGGACAACCTCTACGTTTTTTTTTTCTTATTTTGGACATCTCAGAGCTAGGAGGGAACAACCGGGTTCCGAAGAACAAGAAATGTATGACCAACCAGACTGATAATGGCAACAACTAAAGAAATCATGGAATCTGAAGACCCAAGCAATCTCGACTTTATATATCCCATCATCTTACGTGTATACCAGACCTGCCATTCTGGCTGACAACTCATGTGGAGCCTGTAGCAGAGGCCATATTGGTTGTCACCTTGCCTTTACTGACACAAAATAGCAGACAAGAAGATTGTAAAAAGAGAAAAACTTCAAAGCAGAAATGTCAGAGTTCGGGTTATGTACACCGCAGTAGTGAGTGAGAACAGATAACCTGTAAAATACACAATACACCCAAGGCAAAGTACAAGAGACCGCTCCTGCGAAGACTTGGATCTGAACAACAAGGAAAACACCAAAGAGATTTTTTTTTTCATTTTGAGATAAATCCAGATATTGAGAACCTGTGGGTTATAGCATGCTCTGCAACACTGCCGCTTTTCATCAAAGATTAAAGTTTAAGATCATTTTTTTTTTACTGAAACAAAGATCATTTTCAAAGAACTACATTTATAAAACTATGGGAAAATAATGGCAGACGAAAATCAAGGACATTATACAGGGGGCCCGAGTTCTCGCTCCTGTGCAGACAGATATTCATTCCTAAATAAAAATATTAGACCAGGCTTTTACAGATAAAGGGAATCTGTCACCACTTTGGAGTTATCAGACCTCTACTACGGCCATACAGGTTATAGAAAAGTAAATCTATACTTACCTGTATGGCCCATAGCAGAGGTCTGATTGCAGAGATAAGCACTTTAATCAATTCTATTTTGTACAAGCTTGACGTTCAGGGGACGCCAAGCAATCCCCGCCTATGTGCTTATTATTCCCCCAAATCCCCGCCTATATGCTTAATTATCACATTCCCCCCTCCCCTGCACGTCACAGGGCCCTGTGACGAGCACTGTTCTCCCCGATTTCCCGGGCATGTGCAAAGCCGAGCTCACAGAGTGCGCTTCGCTTCATCCCGGCCCCGTCTCTCTGTGCACTGCACCGAAGGTTTCTGCTGCGCAGGCGCCGGGGAGTCACTGTTACTTCCCAATGCCTGTTGGATCGCTCCAGTGATCCAGAAGTCACAACTCAGAGCAAGTTGAGTCTCGCATAGACAGTTTGTGACCGTCACCTCTAACTTCCGGTCAGATCTGCCATTGGAGGAAAGTCAGGAGAATCATGTCCCGCTCTCATTGGTCAGCACCGGCAGATTCAGATGATTTTCATCGAATGCTTATGGGCACTTTCGCTTCCATTCAGATATATCTGTCATGGTGAACAGACCTGAACTGTTTAATCCTGGAGCACAACCAAGGCAAAATGCCTATTTGCGGTAATGAGTGCAGAGGGCAGGATCTGACTGATCTCAGACTCTCTTGTTTGTAAAACTGCTTCATACAATGATTCACATTCATATTAAATTTGTAAAAAATAATTAAAGTGTCATCATCTCCTTTAAATAGACTCTAGAGTGCCATCATATGAAACAGCCGGGCACGACAAAGGCACGCTGCCGCACGCTCGGCACCGCAGGAACCACATGGCAATTACTGAAGCGAGTGGTAAACACATTTGTGCGGCTCGTCCCCCGATCCCGGCATCAGGGCAGCGCTGAAGGTAACCGGAGCAGGAATAGTTTTAGCAATGAATCACATTAATCCCGTATTAAGGCAGTGCCTCAAAATTTTACAAGCACAGCTAAATCTTAACTCATTCTCCTCCGGACAGAGGCAGAACATGCTGCAGGGTGGACATACAATTGGTGCAACTTGTGCGCCTCCAAAGCAGCACATAAAGGGGCGCATTCTCATGAGCTTTTGGACTGCCAAGGGCCAATATACTATTCTTGCACAGGGGCCCTTTCCTGCTCCAGGCATAATCTTTTCAGATGTAAGGAACAGATTTGCAGTGACAGAAAAGCCACCGGTGTAAATATATGGATTTCCAATACATGCCAGAGGAAAATCTACAGTGGAAGGTGACCGCTGCTGTGACCGCTATTTTAGGCTGCGGATTTTAATGCTTACAATCCAAAAGGATGTGAACAAGACCCAATAGGTACTTTTTAGGGTATGATCACATATGAAAAAAAAAAAAAAAAAAAGTGTGCTAAAGGTCAGGGATTTTTGTGGCAGATTTGCTGCTTATCTCCGTCTATGGCTGCAAACTAAGGATATGTTCACACAATGCATTTTTTGCCATTTTTTATGCAAATTAAAAGCTGCTTTTACAGTAGCAGCAAAAGCTATGAGATTGCAGAAACCTCAGGCTTTTTTGAAAACTGCAGCATGTCAACTCTGTTTTTTCCATAGAAAGCAATGAGAAAGTGCAAAAAACACTGCAAGAAATGAAACCATGTTATTTTGGTAAATCTGCACCAAAAAGGCAAAAAAAAAAAAAAAGCACAGCTGCAATCCTCTGTAGATTTTTTTTTTGTCCACAAATCTTGAGTGAGAATCCACAGAAGCATGTGAACAAGCCCTAATGGTGCACATAAAGTCGGCATGGCGAAAACGTGTCCTGATTCATGGTTATTGCACACAGGTAAAAAAAACCACAGGAGGTGGGAACAGTACCAAAAAATAAAAAATCTATAACTAATGACCCCTGATCCTCCTGGTGTCTGGAGTGAGGCAATAGCAGCCTGGTATCACAGGAGGCAGGATCTGTGTACACAGCACCCGCTGTTTAGCCGCTCGCCGGGTTCCTAAGCAACAAGTGGAGGGATGACCGCACTCCTCCAGGATTACAGCAAACAACTTATCCAGCACAATAGCGGCTCTGACACCCAGGAAAACACACACACTGAGCCTGAGACCAAGGGACGATACTGTATACGGGCATTAATTGTCTACACTGAATATACAGAACTCCCCACAGCACTACACCTGTGTATGGTGTTACATACAATAAAGCCAACTGGAAACCAATGTATCAAACCAGTGACTTCTCCCCAACCGCTGCCCTGGAGTGACAGGTCTCTCCCCATCCATGCCCACATGTATAGGAAGAAACCTGTCACTCCAAGGCAGAAGTAAGGAGAAGACGCCGGGAAACTCACCGTCCGACTAGTCTCCTGGCGGCTATTGAGCTATGTATTTCCCGCAGCGTTTCAGAGCTAAACATATATGGGTGAAATCATGTGGCCGGAGGATCAGGCGGCATTGATCGGCAGTCAGGTTCCCTTTACAAATGTTGCACCATTTTGCCTTTACTGACGCTGTGTCACAAATCAAAGGAGAGAAGACGACAGATAAGAGTTACAAACCGCGGCCTGACGGACGGATTCTCAGTTAGCTCATTGTGCAGCCAGTGATGGCGCAACAGAGGCCACAAAAGGCAAAACGTCCAAAATGTTTAATGAAACTCAATTACAAAATGATTTAGTCCCAAATACAAGCAAAATAAAAAATAGGCTATAAAAAGATGGTGAACAATCCCTTTAAGAGGCTCAGTAGTGTCCTTGAACATGGAGGAGCTACACTGCCAGGCACAGTTATATGTATAGACGGGATGATGTGCCTGGGAAAACATAACAGAGGTCCCCGTCTGGTCAATGGGGGGGGTCCAGTAGGTCCTATGACTCTTACAGAGGAAGTCCAATATTAGATCTTACAAACGGGTCCCCGTTACTCCCCTGCCAGATCCCCCCTTTCCTCTACACTAATCGGCTGAGTGAGGATTTTCTAGCCAAGTGGCATAGAGAGCTGGTAAACGTTCTCTTCTGGCTCGGATACAAGGTCACCGCTGCAGCCAATCGGGTCACTGATTAACTGCAGCAGTCACAAGGTGCCCCCTGGTATAAAAGAGAAGCAGGGGCCCAGTAGACTAATATTTTTTAGCATTTGTTCATTTCAAGACCATCATGAGCCCCTTGGAAAAATAAAATATAATGATGGATAAAAAGCAGAAGTCAAAATGATTACAAAGCAGTTATCAGGCCAACAGTGATACCCCCGAACCCCCCATATATTTGCATGGCGAAGCTTTAGTTGTGCTCTTCTGTGAAGTTGGAGAATGTAATCCGCCTCCTTTACGCTACCTGGAGATCTGCTCCTAAACCCTCAGTAACTTGAGCTCCCACAGGTGCGGTCACTGGAGTCAGCTCTGCCGGCTTCATCCGCCACAGTGAAAAGCAAAGAATCAATCAGACGTTATTGATTTTCAGAGTTTTGGATCAGGTTTTCATTAATGTCAGTTTTTACCAATCATCAGATGTTTCATCAGTTTTTCCTTTTGCAAGAAAGGCGCTCACCAGCTGAAGAGCAAGCGAGAAAGGCGCTCACCAGCTGAAGAGCAAGCGAGAAAGGCGCTCACCAGCTGAAGAGCAAGCGAGAAAGGCGCTCACCAGCTGAAGAGCAAGCGAGAAAGGCGCTCACCAGCTGAAGAGCAAGCGAGAAAGGCGCTCACCAGCTGAAGAGCAAGCGAGAAAGGCGCTCACCAGCTGAAGAGCAAGCGAGAAAGGCGCTCACTTGTCAGCTAATTGGATCTTTATACTGCATGAGAATAATCACTGATCTCTGTGTATAGACTGTGGATGTGCTGTCAATAATATGCAAACTGTATGGGGACCAAATGAACTAATTAACAATCGTTCAGTCTCCATATTGATTGTATCAGCCTGTATAAAGGAGAGTAAACGAGCTGGCTGGTGTTAACCCATCTGGACCTATGGGCACACCGGCTCCCAGTAGTCACCAGCCCTAATATAGTTTATTCAGTGTAGCCCAACCAGCAACAGTGGGACGCACAGAAAAATCTCACAACCTGCTCAAAGTCAAGGCAGCGGCCATGCTTCCGTAAAATGCCTCCATTTCTGCAGGATAAGGCAGCCATAAGGGGGAACAAGCAAAAGACAGAGGTACCCCAGCCCTTAAACTCAGTGCCCTGCACAGTATTATGAGCAAAAAGCGAGTACATCACTACAGGTTTCATTTACTGGAAATCCGGCACCACATCCGAAACGCGTCGCCATATACATCTGACAACCCGATTTGTTTAAGGTTCTCAGTAACAGAGACCAAGGACGGGATGGCCAGATTACAGATCTGGTACCCTGCAACGACCGGAGCGCACAGATCTTCTGTCATGTAGCAGAAAATCATTCTCAGACAAATTCCTTTATATAGTGACAGAAAGATGCAATTTACTGCAAAGGAGTCTAGAATCATAGAGGGATGTGTGATGTTTGGGGAAATCACTGAAGAATCACTAAATCCACCAGAATCTGTAACCACGTATGATGCCAAGTGGCGGCAACATGGTAGAGGTGGGCACCATGGGGCTGTTGTCCACCACTCACTGGCTAAAGATCACAGGTGTCCATGAGCCTTCAAGAAAACTGGGTGCATTCTGCGTCGGATTTAGCAAAAGTTGCCAAAAGAGAAAGGTGTCGGGGGTGGGGATATCTAAATACATTTTTCCGATATATTTCAGTCAACCATACATTTAATATACAGACTGGAAAGCATAAAGCCAATGTATACATCTATATACCATATAAGATCACATCTATACGGATATATTCACACTCATTTGCATGCATGACTGTGTCTAGGAGATAGACATGGCGGATTTGTTCCGGTTATGTTACAATTACCATTCGCTTTGTGAACATGTTCCAATTGCAGAAAAGTGAATCAAACAAAAATTGGCTTATGTGCCGATGCCATTAAAAGCGCAGACATCTGCAGAGGGAATTATCCACCAAGGTGGCAGGAGGAACCGCGGCAGCACCTTACCGGTTCTCAACAACTGAAATGGTAGCAGACGTCTCCATACACTTTGCCTGATCTGATGGCCAATGCAATGACTAATAAAACTGCAACCTGCTTTATCTACCCAAAATGACATATGGAGTCAGTAAAATCACTGAAGAGTGGTCCCGGGGTGCCTGGGAGATGCACACCCAGATGTAGTAGACTGCGCCTGAGTAGCTGCGTCCAGTAGGCGTATACGATGATGCACGACAGAGCGCATGTCCGCTCTGCCAGCACCATATAGTCTATGGCTCAGTCAGCACATACATCCAAATCCTGTTATGCGGGGGGTCCGGACCCGGTACCCACAAACGTGTAACTAAAAGCAATGTGAAAGCACCCTAACAGAGGCAAGGCAAATTATAGGATAACAGTAGACAATGCAAACTGAAAAAAGAAAGGTCCAGCTCCTATAGTGCTGCAGAATACAGGTCACTAGGAACCATCCATGCACAGATTGGATGACAAGTTACAGAGAACGAGAACAATTCCTTTGGTCTGCTACGTACCTAAAAGCGGTTTTAACTTGTTGTGGGGTTTCAGGGCTGCAGGACTTTATTCTTTTAAAACAGTTTTTTTTGTATTTGAAAATACTGCACATAATACAGAAATGACACCACCGTACAGACTGCAGAGGATGCTAGCGCCACATCCAGCCTTAATTGAACATTACATGAGTAAACACCACCATGGAACAAGCAGCGCACACATTACATCCAATGATGCTCGTGTTTCCTAATAATTAGTGAAATATGGGAAAATGAGAAGGAACCCAGGCCCAGAACACAGAATGATGAAGTCACACAGGAGGGTCCAGTAAACATCTGACCCGGCTAGCACATGTGCAGGAAGCCGAGGCCGGCAGGTCCTCTTACCAGAGCTGATGATGAACATTTCCCCAGTAAGTCCAGGTGACGCCTAACCTCCTGTACAGACACAACCTACAATACCCGGCAGGATTGCTCGAAAATACATCACAGCTTTCCTGCTACAATGACTGACAAACATGGATCTCTTCTCTTATTTTCTCCACAATCCACTAGGTTTGTGCCCCCTCCGTGGTTCCCAGTGACGTGTGCTTTCCTTCCTCACCTCCCGGCGCATGCACAAAGCGCGGATCTTTTAGACCGCGCTTTGTTTCCTCCCAGCCTAGGCTGCAACAATCCCCTTCAAAGGGGCTAGTCTCAGGTGCAACAATCCCCTTCAAAGGGGCTAGTCTCGGGTGCAACAATCCCCTTCAAAGGGGCTAGTCTCGGGTGCAACAATCCCCTTCAAAAGGCTAACGTACACAGCAAGGCCATGTGAGCCTTGCTGTGGGGGGGAGGGAGGGTAGATACTAAAAGGGACAGATTACTGCCTGTAACTGGTACTGATCAATGACATTGATTGGCGTTCATTTACACTGTCATGTAAAGATGATGGTAAGGGGGTTCTTACTGACGAACGTTTATGATTGTCCGCCACCCTCACTTTTGTTGGTGACATGTCTCAGACTAATGATAATTTTATTGTGTGTGTAATAGATGTGATGAACAAGCACTAATCAATGATTAACATAAGGGCGATCATCAACTCATGTAAAAGGGCCTTTATGAGTTTGTTGCAGATTGCCGGAATTAGACCTCATCTGCATTGTCCTGCTCCTCGTCCACGGCAATTATTTGCTGTAGTTCATAGTAGAATATTACTTCTCGCCCGGCTATTTAGCCATTTGTGAGGAGTATCATCAGTCAAGTCCAATATCATGCGCGCTGATCTGGGCACACAGACCACATCAATCCTTACACAGAAGTAAATCTCTTATTATTTCCAGCAATCGTGTAACAAGGCAGGAAGCGGCAAGAGTCAGAGCATGAAATTGCAGCGAGCGCCTCACATGATAGGATCTAATCAGCGCTGTTGTTCCAGCGAACTATACCAAATCAGCAGAGCTGCGCTCGCTTCCTTACAGCGGATGACTAATGAAAGAGTCCACCAGGGACAATGCTGTGACTAACGGCGCCCACAATGGTGGTAATGAAGTAGAGCAAACCCATGCCCATAGCACCCAGACAGCCCGAGGCTCTCATTTATCTAAAGGCAAATGCCACAGGCCAGTGATCTCCAACATCGTCTACTAGGCTATTGGTACTGATGGATATCAGCCCAACTGGGCCAAATCAACACGCTCTTACACTCCATTGGAGCAATTTAACCCTATGAAAACATTGTCCAGGAGCCTTACAGCAAAGCTTGTTCATTGGGTGAAATTACCTTTTATGCAGCATAAATAATGATCGTTCTCGACGGCACATCGTCCTGGGTAAACAGGGCTCGCACTGCTGAGATTAGCAGTCCACACACAGTGCACATCATTTACTTTGGTCTGCCTGGGATAAACAAGCATTCATACGACCGACAGGTAATGTTTTACAGATTGGAGGTCGTATCGTGCCGACGGTCAAACAGTGTAAACAGATCCTTAGTAGTGATGAGCGAGTATGCATCATTAACCTGAGGGTGCTCACCGAGTATTTTGGCATACTCGGGGTTTCATTCATTGTCGCCGTGCCTGCAACTGTCACAGCTGTTAGACCGCTGTGACACATGCGGAGATAGCCTGGCGAACAAGCTATCCCCGCATGTGTCACAGCAGTCTAACAGTAGTGACAGTAGCAGGCACGGCGACAATGAATGAAACGCCAAGCATGCCAAAATACTCTGCGAGCATCCGAGTGTGCTTGTCGAAAGAGTTAAGGCATACTCGCTCATCACCAATCCTTAAGGTTAGGTTAAAGCCCGCAGGCACTTAGACTTTGCAGGTTTTGGCCATCTTTAGTCTAATAAATGTATGGGAGCCTTGCAATTCTTCCCCAACAGATAATGTCATGGTAGATAAAGTTATTGTAGTCCAAATTTCAACTCTTAAGCCTTCCATACACAGACTACTGTCGGCTGAAGCCGCCAATATTGAAGCGTTTGGTTGACTGTTTAATGAGTCAGCCAAATGATGGTTGGAAGAGATGTCAATGTCTAATTTCGGACTGCCAAGCGCACTGTGAACTAAGCTACCGGCTGAAGGGTCACTGAGAACAAAGGAACTTCAGGTGATCGAGCGCTCGCGTATGGGAGAGTCGGCAGAGTTGACTATGGGCCGAACAATTGTCTGGAGCACTGTTCAGCCAAGTCACGTAAATCTTTCCTTCTAGGTGAGATGACCCGCTGTCAAAGCTGCACCCTTTGAAAACACATGAACATTTAGCCAAGCGCCCCTTGGTATGGGGAATTTGGGAGAGAGCGTCATCTTGTGAAGGTGGCATTTCCTTGTGGCACAATCTTCTTGTGAAGCATATAGCTCTATGAGATGTGGTGGTCCATGCTGCTGAATATTTATGGAGGAAGCCTCCATTTACCCCTATGTGAAATCATGGATACACTAAGGTATAACACAGTTGGATGTGTTCGTCATCTATGAACGACAGAATTTAGACTAGAAATTTGAAGAGCCTTTGACTACGAATCTGAAACTTCTGAACACTGAAAGGGTTGAATCTCATCACCTGCTTCAGTCAGACAAAGGGACTCTGTAGGGTGCTGCCATGCACTGCCCACAGAAGAAAAGCCTCCACAGATACTCATTGTGTATGGTCTTGCATTGTATGGGCTGCTCTCTGATAGTTTCACTGTCCGCGGCCATAAAACATGAGGTCCTGAGTGTGATCAGCAGCAGGATGGGATAATAAAGCTGGAGAATGAACCAGCATTTGCATTTGAAGATGCTGGAAGTTTCCTACACGTCGTCCAAATTTTTGGCAGGTACCATCAAAGCAGGACAAGTAGATACGAGTTTCCAGACAACACGTACGTCTTTCGGTTAACATCAGCAGTGTACAGATAAGAAGCGTGAGCTGGGGTTTGTCAGCACATAACTCCAAGCTGAAGACTGAAAATACACAGATGCCCACTCACTGGAAGATAAGCGGAGCTCAGGGAGGACAAAGGGCACGCTGGCATGGCTGAGGGAGGGGCGCCGCCTCCACAGAAACTATTTCACAATACAAACATTGGTCCACATGAATAACAAGCCGGATCGGACGCTGGTCCGGTGTGAAGACTATTACTCCACCAAATACAACTCCTCTGTTACCTGCATAGCGGACGGCACCACCATGGGCGGCAAGCCAACCACTGCCATAATAATTTACATTCTTACATTTACTGTGGGATTTGGTAAACTGCAATAGAAGTTTGTAATCATTAACAATTCAGAAAAATACCAAAGTTTCCCAGAAAACTATCTTGCTCACTGAGCAGTTATGAGTCAGAGGAGCACAGACCTCTAGCAGAAGCAGGACATTACCGTAACTTTTTACCTTCTACACACCAAAACTATTTTACACATTTAGAGCCAAAGACGCCTTTACCCCAGAAACAGGACACTTGTATAAAAACCGGTTTACAGAGACCTGTAGGATATACCCTGCTGTACACGACTCGTATACTCCAGGCACTGCCTGCAGCAAACAGCAGGACCCTGACCGCACGGAACAAGGAACCGAGGCGGAAAACAAGATCTATGCCCCGACATACACCCCAGGTGCCACGATGCATGCACATTGCAGTACAGAGACATCACACTATATACACACACCGGTATATTTAAAGGGACATTTCTGGGAAAAAGTAATCTCTAAAAGGAAAGTGAGATAAGCATCAGCAATGTCATGCCAGACACAAGGAGGAAACAAGATTAATATTTACATTTCCCCTTTAAGTGGCACTTCACCAATCTACATAAGACGACTGTCAGCTACCGAATCATGGATTAGTATCTCACCTGGATGCAGGGGGGAGGGGGGGCACATCTCCTCTCAGGGGGTCCTGTGGATATCTCAATGATGGAAATACACCTTTAATAGCTATAGAAGAAGCTAAGTTTTCCAGGAGGAAACAAGTGAATCAGCCAGACTGTTTCTCCACCAAACCCCTAGGTACTCGAGAGGGGGCTCTGACAGCCCCTACAACCACTGGATAGATAGCAGATATGCTAAAAAAAAATGCCTGGAACTGCTGGTATGAATACAATTTTAATGGCAGTGGTCCCTATCTGTTGACTTCAGCTGATACAAGACTTGCCGTCAAGGATGCTAGGAGTTATAGTGGAGCTGGAGAGGCACAGGCTGGAGATAACATGGCTAAAGGTGGATGATAAAAGAAAAAACTGAAATAATTCTGTTCTGTGACAATGGAGGCTGAAGGGACGAGATAAACAGTGATGAGCACCGGGAATAATTAGATGTGTACGAGGGAGATAAACGCCACCGCCTGAGCTGAATAAATAATTCACTGTGCCAGCTGCGAGAATCCACCCCGCACGGGTCAACAAGAGCTGGACATAAACATATATACCCAGCAACAGATCACACCGCCAGGGATCTGTCATGTTGGTAACGTTCTGTTCAGCCTCTTACAGATGTATTACAAGTGGCGGCAACAGACACACGTCAGCCCTGAGACTGTCCATCTTTCCTTGAGTCCTGAATGGAAGGGCATGTCCCTTTCCTTTAACCTTGGAACCACTGCAGAAAATCCAACAGTCACACAAAGTTTTTTGCAATTTAGTAAAGTTGTTTTTTTTTTTTTACTGCTTGAAATGGCAGACAGATATGAAGTTCTGGTTGAGCAAAAAGTTTACAGGACCCTGGTCCATCAGCAAAATTGGTAGTCCAGGGTCCTGCAAACCTCCCTCGCGGATCTTCTGACTACTAGACTCAGCGATGTCATTACGCAGCGCAACACACGAGTGACGTAGAGATTGGTCTACTAACCAGAAGAGGAGCTGGGGATGCGTAGATCGGAGGAGGTTCACAGGGCTCGGATCCAGCGACCACAGGCTACCAAAGTGGCCACGGGACCAGGGTCCATAGAATTGTTTTGCTCAATTCTGCATGAATGCCTAAACTTGGATCATCTCACACTCCATTTAATTCCCCTTCTCTCCCTTTTCATACGCTGACTGATAGATATTATATACAAACAATGCACTCGTCATTCACCAGTACCACCTGTCAGATCCCAGTTCTGTATAATGGGAGCTGGTACCGGTATCATGACCTCGCCCTTTCCAGTCCTCATCCTTTCCTCCTCTATTTACAGTTGGGTCAATGTTGCTACAAATAGGTAAATAATTGATACATTTCTGACACCCAATGAATGTTTCATCAAAGGAAGCGAGAAGCGGCAGACTGCAGAGCAGACTCTTTGTCAGGCAGCCCCCTCCTCTCACCTCCTGTTAAGACCCCTCTTATTTATTGTTTAATAGGATCTGGTCACCATCCCCCAATTTAAAAAACCCCCAGTGACCATGATGGGAAGAAGAAAGCACGTGGAGGAGGGAGGAAGGGGGACGCTGGTAACTTTCAGCTAAAAAAAACAAACAGGACCACGGGGAAGAGCTACAGATAGAAGAGCGGAATCAGAGACCCTCGTGTAAGGCGCTGACATATGCTGCAATCTGCTACACACAAGCAGTATAGAGCATGGTGTCAGTCAGTGCAGGTGAGACGTGGGGTCTTGGTTCAATAGCTGCAAGTAACAAGGAGACTCACTGCTAAGGGTCACCAGCAGCCATAGACTTATAGGGGATGTCCACCCCATAAAACCTGTTGGGTCATATAACCCTTCAGGAGTGAGGGAGGAGCGGCTATCTGGTCCTTTGGGCTCATCTCATCTAAGTGGCACATAAGCACAGCGTATTTCCACGTTTCTTGTGATATATACGTGTCCGCTGAGCAAAACTGGGTTCAGAAAGCGGGCGGACCCCACCAACACCTCTAGAGCTTGTCATCCGGGTTCCATGCCTAAGCTTTGTAACCCTGTACCCATATAATCAGATCACAAGCACCCGCTAGACACACGGGGGCACTGCCAGGGGGCAGCACAAGCTGTAACTCTAAATTAAATAATCCTTTACTGTAATAATGCACCAGAAATACCATCCCCCTCCCCCGATGAGATACTCACTGTACGTGATCACAAAACATTTGCGGATATCACATGCCCCGTATCCCAGATCTGTCTGATAGACGTCACAAGAAAGAATATAACAGTCAGGTGTAGGGATATAAGAGATCACTATAATAAGGATATAATGGTACACAGCAGCCAGAGCACTACAACCACGTCTACAGGGATGTATTGCATCAACTCACTGACCGTTATATGCTTATATCCTACCATTATATCAGCATAGCCCACCTTTATATCACTACAGCACCAGCCCTCCCCCATTACCGAAGCCCCAGATACCGCCCCCCCTTATTACCAGTACAGTACAACCCCTCCCCCCCATTATATGTAATGGGATAGGAGAGAACAAATATAGGCTGATGACCCCGCAAGCAGACATTTCTTCTATACCTGATGATGACCCCGCAAGCAGACATTTCTTCTATACCTGATGATGACCCCGCAAGCAGACATTTCTTCTATACCTGATGATGACCCCGCAAGCAGACATTTCTTCTATACCTGATGATGACCCCGCAAGCAGACATTTCTTCTATACCTGATGATGACCCCGCAAGCAGACATTTCTTCTATACCTGATGATGACCCCGCAAGCAGACATTTCTTCTATACCTGATGATGACCCCGCAAGCAGACATTTCTTCTATACCTGATGATGACCCCGCAAGCAGACATTTCTTCTATACCTGATGATGACCCCGCAAGCAGACATTTCTTCTATACCTGATGATGACCCCGCAAGCAGACATTTCTTCTATACCTGATGATGACCCCGCAAGCAGACATTTCTTCTATACCTGATGATGACCCCGCAAGCAGACATTTCTTCTATACCTGATGATGACCCCGCAGCAGACATTTCTTCTATACCTGATGATGACCCCGCAGCAGACATTTCTTCTATACCTGATGATGACCCCGCAGCAGACATTTCTTCTATACCTGATGATGACCCCGCAGCAGACATTTCTTCTATACCTGATGATGACCCCGCAGCAGACATTTCTTCTATACCTGATGATGACCCCGCAGCAGACATTTCTTCTATACCTGATGATGACCCCGCAGCAGACATTTCTTCTATACCTGATGATGACCCCGCAGCAGACATTTCTTCTATACCTGATGATGACCCCGCAGCAGACATTTCTTCTATACCTGATGATGACCCCGCAGCAGACATTTCTTCTATACCTGATGATGACCCCGCAGCAGACATTTCTTCTATACCTGATGATGACCCCGCAGCAGACATTTCTTCTATACCTGATGATGACCCCGCAGCAGACATTTCTTCTATACCTGATGATGACCCCGCAGCAGACATTTCTTCTATACCTGATGATGACCCCGCAGCAGACATTTCTTCTATACCTGATGATGACCCCGCAGCAGACATTTCTTCTATACCTGATGATGACCCCGCAGCAGACATTTCCCCTATACCTGATGACAATGACGACGACCCTACAGCAGACATTTCCCCTATACCTGATGACAATGACGACGACCCTACAGCAGACATTTCTTCTATACCTGATGATGACCCCGCAGCAGACATTTCTTCTATACCTGATGATGACCCCGCAGCAGACATTTCTTCTATACCTGATGATGACCCCGCAGCAGACATTTCTTCTATACCTGATGATGACCCCGCAGCAGACATTTCTTCTATACCTGATGATGACCCCGCAGCAGACATTTCTTCTATACCTGATGATGACCCCGCAGCAGACATTTCTTCTATACCTGATGATGACCCCGCAGCAGACATTTCTTCTATACCTGATGATGACCCCGCAGCAGACATTTCTTCTATACCTGATGATGACCCCGCAGCAGACATTTCTTCTATACCTGATGATGACCCCGCAGCAGACATTTCTTCTATACCTGATGATGACCCCGCAGCAGACATTTCTTCTATACCTGATGATGACCCCGCAGCAGACATTTCTCCTATACCTGATGATGACCCCGCAGCAGACATTTCCCCTATACCTGATGACAATGACCCTACAGCAGACATTTCCCCTATACCTGATGACAATGACCCTACAGCAGACATTTCCCCTATACCTGATGACAATGACCCTACAGCAGACATTTCCCCTATACCTGATGACAATGACCCTACAGCAGACATTTCCCCTATACCTGATGACAATGACCCTACAGCAGACATTTCCCCTATACCTGATGACAATGACCCTACAGCAGACATTTCCCCTATACCTGATGACAATGACCCTACAGCAGACATTTCCCCTATACCTGATGACAATGACGACGACCCTACAGCAGACATTTCCCCTATACCTGATGACAATGACGACGACCCTACAGCAGACATTTCCCCTATACCTGATGACAATGACGACGACCCTACAGCAAACATTTCCCCTATACCTGATGATGACCCCGCAGCGGACATTTCCTATATCCGTGCCCCTGATAAAGGTAAATGGAGATTTATTGTTCTCCGGCTGAAGCCAGAAACCCCAGAGACCTGGATTATCGGTCGCTGATCGGTGAACCTTTGTCCCGCACGGCGCACAGCAGCGGACAGCTCCGACCTGCGCCGATCTCAGGTCGGTCTGTGCGATTTGCATCACGAGCTAAGAGACTTAGGGGTGAAAAAGTCGCAGACTCTGCTGGAATAGATAACAGTGTCTGAGCGGCGACTGATGAGGACGCAGGATGGAGCCGGAGGGCACTTACTGCAGCTCAGGCTGATGAGGAAGATCCGCACAAGTAGCGCCATCCCGCCGAACAGTTCACAAGGTGAGCCCGGTAGTAATATCCGGTCCCGGCAGCCACTAGTCCGCGGTGAGGTGTGAGGTGCAGGACCGTGCGCAGCGCCGTCTCCTCCGCTCTCAGTGCGCTGCCTCCCGGCTCTGCCCAGCCAGCAGCAGGTGAACGCTGACGTCACTTCCGGCCGGACACTCCCTGCCCCCCCTCTCCCGTACTACAGGGAGATAATTGGCAGGAGACCCGTCACGTGACCTCTGTCCGGCACACCTGACTTGCTGGACTACAAGTCCCAGCATCCCTTCTGCTCTCTTAGAAGGCAAGAGGGAGAAGCAGCATAACGGAGCATCAGGCGCTGGTCTTACAGGTGTCAGGAGAAGCTTTGCGTCTGGCAGGGGGCGCTGGGAGTTGTAGTTCATGGAGTCACCTGTCCTTATCATTATAGAGGCGATTACTCCAAGTGTTATTCCTGAAGAGAGTAATAACAGAATAAAGTGAGCATGATGGTGGCTGTGTACTATCTGCCAATTATGAGGGCGAATACTACTCCCAATCAAGGGCAACTGCTACGCCCAACATTGGGTGTGTCTGCTCTGCTCCTATATGTGGTGCTTATTATCACACGGCGAGCACCGACCACCATCACTTACCAAGCTCCCTGCATAGCCACAGCCGGAGCCCCCTGCAGAGCCAAAACCTGAGCCCCCTGCAGAAACAGAGTCAAAACCGGAGCCCCCTGCATAGCCAAAGCCGGAGCCAAAATTGGAGCCCCCTGCGGAGCTGGAGCCAAAACTGGAGCCCCCTTCAGAGCCAAAACCGGAGCCCCCTGCAGAAAGAGTCAAAACCGGAGCCCCCTGTGGAGCCAAAACCGGAGCCCCCTGCAGAGCCGGAGCCCCCTGCAGAGCCAAAACCTGAGCCTCCTGCAGAAACAGAGTCAAAACTGGAGCCCCCTGCGGAGCCGGAGCCAAAACCGCAGCCCCCTGCGGAGCCGGAGCCAAAACCGCAGCCCCCTGCGGAGCCGGAGCCAAAACCGCAGCCCCCTGCGGAGCCGGAGCCAAAACCGCAGCCCCCTGCGGAGCTGGAGCCAAAACCGCAGCCCCCTACAGAGCCGGAGCCAAAACCGGAGCCCCTTGCAGAGCCAAAACCGGAGCCCCCTGCAGAGCTGGAGCCAAAACCGCAGCCCCCTGCGGAGCTGAAGCCAAAACCGGAGCCCCCTGCAGAGCCGGAGCCCCTTGCAGAGCCAAAACCAGAGCCCCCAGTAGAGCCAAAACCTGAGCCCCCTGCAGAAACAGAGTCAAAACCGGAGCCCCCTGCGGAGCCAAAACAGGAGCCCCCTGCGGAACCGGAGCCAAAACAGGAGCCCCCTGCGGAGCCAGAGCCAAAACCGGAGCCCCCTGCAGAGCCGGAGCCAAAACCGGAGCCCCCTGCAGAGCCGGAGCCAAAACCGGAGCCCCCTGCAGAGCCGGAGCCAAAACCGGAGCCCCCTGCAGAGCCGGAGTCAGGCCTTCTTCATCTGTTGCAAAAAAAAACATTTTCTGCACCAGTCTTCTATCACATACCCAGGACGGGGCAGGGAGTCTTGTCAGCGCCCCCTGGCAAAGTCAAAAAAGTGCTCAGGAAATGTCCGAAAATCATTAATAATCACTCATCAGGTTTCCAAAGCTTCAGGGAAAAAGAGTGAGTCCTGAAGAGACTTTTACTATAAAAATTGACTTTTTGACCTCAGGAAAAAGATGCTATGTGAACATACCCTTATATTTACTGCATTTCATTAACACAACCATATCGTGTCATATATGTCTATGAGGTAGTGAGTTCGGGTCAGGAGACCCGGGGTCCATGTGCAGACCGTAAAACATGGACGTCTGCACCTGGCCTAAAGGTGGAGCTGAGCCATCATGGATGTGGAGCTCTTAAAAAAAAAAACAACAATATTTTCTGAATGCCGTAAATTTGCCAAAATTCATTCATTAATTTGTATCTGTGAACACCCAAACTAATAGATCCAAACACATGAAAACCTCAATCAATGATTCATCCTCTAAATCCTTTTTTATTCTTGTATACAAGGGAAAAACAGAATTTTTCCTCGGTTCTCTGATCCGAGTGCTGCCTGTTCTTCATCGACCCATTGATTTAAATGGGAGAGTTTGATCTGTGACTCAGATCAAAGACGAACGTCTGCATTTATCTTATTGCCTACCGGATAAGTGATGATTTATTAATCTGTGGGTTCCATCCGCTGGGACCCGCACCGATCGGCAGGACAGGGCACTTCTGTCCCCATTAGAATGGAGCAGCATGCCTGACCGCCCCACAATTCATTGCCTGTGGGGCTGCTGAGCGCTGCACTTTTCTTTTTCCGGCGGCCCCATACAGAATGAATGGAGCCGCGGTCCGGTATCAGACCTGCCACTCCATTCTGTAAGGGGGATAAAAAAAATTGCTGATCGGTGCGTTTCCTAGTGGTCGAACCCCACCAATTAGTCCTTTGGTTAGGTGATAACTTGTTTTCACTGGACAACCCCTTTGACTGTCCTAGTTTTGGATTTGAAAGCATTGATAAGCACATGGCCATTGTGGGATGTGTTTGGTAATCTGACCAATGGTAAATGATAATTTACTGTGAGACACATTCAGGTGGAGAATTCTTAGTAGTAGATCGAAACACCCACTAAATTGGTGTGACGCTGAGTCACTACTCACGGGCAAGTCAGGAGGTCTGAGATCAGATACCAAGAGGGCTCACAGTACAGAGGGGTGAGACAGTCGTGGTCAGGTAACAGTCTGAGGTCAAATGCCACGAGGGTACATCAAAACCAGGGAACACAACAAATGGATAGTCAGAGGCCAAGTCCGGGGTCAGATAGCTGAAGTCAGAGAGTGTCAAAAGCAGAAGGGATAATCCAAAAGAGTAGTTACAACAAAATCCAGGACTTTCAACAAGATCAGTAGTCAGACACAGAGCAAACATACACACATATCTATAGCAAATCTACAACTGACAATCTGCTGCGCACAGCAACCAGCTAAATCCCCTCAAATCATACGAGGACGGAGGCACCTGAGGAAACGCCTGCAGGCTAAACCAGATTTAAAAGCGGAGCTGTCAATCAAAACGCTGACAGCCCAGCACGCCCCAGAATCAGATTGGATGATTGGACTGTCACTCACAAAACCCACAGTCCAGCACACCACAGATCCCATAGGGTGGCAGAGCTGCCACTCACAGAATCCCTAGGCCACAGTCAGATGTGAAACCATGACAATTGGCTTATATTACCCCGGATGATAACCCCGAGATCAGCAATGCCATAAGTGAGGCTCGGCAGTGTCCCATCTGATAGGAGCAGCAGTCGAGCATGGGACTGCCGGTTAGAGCGGAGTACAGCTAGGGCAATTTGTCCCAATGATCTATGACCTGCTACAGGGTTATTTCCATTTTAGAGATTTGTGGGATATTGGCAGAATACACTGTGTTCCAAATTATTATGCAAATAATATTTTCTCAGATTTTCCCAAATTACCTATATGAATTGCAGTCATTGTAATTTTCCAGTCAAATAACTATTAGAGTACAATTGAAAGGTTTTTGTACAAACTGCCTATGATAACAGTATATTTTTAAAAAAATAAAAAACTCAAACTGCACTCAAAATGCATATTCCAAATTATTATGCACAGCAGAGTTTTCAACCTTTTCATTTTAATAAAAAACAAAAAAAATGTCATTTTTGAACTTATAAGCATTAGTAGGTTATTACAAACTGAAATCAAACAGTTTTCAACTCAAAACTTTATTCTAGGTGATGTTACATTTGCACATAGGACCCCTTGTTCGAAAGGAGCTTCTGAACTCTCTCGTCCATTGAATTTGTCAGGTTTTGGATGGTTTCTGCTTCAATTGTTTTGCATGAGGACAGAATACCCTCCCAGAGCTGTTGCTTAGATATGAACTGCCTCCCGCCATCATAGACACTCCTTTTGATGATGCTTCAGAGGTTCTCAATGGGGTTGAGGTCAGGGGAGCATGGGTGCCACACCATAAGTTTGTCCCCTTTTATGCCCATAGCAGCCAGAGATGCAGATGTGTTATGTGCAGCATGAGACGGTGCATGGATGGGCACTTTTCATCCGTGAACAGCCCCATAGACTATAATGGGTCTACGTTCTATGGGTGAAAAACACGGACGTCAGAATGAGGCCAAACAGGGACTGATATTTAGGCCTCATTCACACGATTTTACCACGCAGAGAAAAACGGGCCGATTATTCTGATCAGAGTTTGGTCCAAGTGTCATCTGATTTTCTCGTAAGTAGTGAAATAAAAAAAAAAAATCCACTTTTTCCTTTCTGACGTTATCTGTGTGCAGTCCGACCCTTTGATCAAAATCGGACATGTCTCTCCATGAAAAATCACGGACATGCCCTATAGACTATCACAGGTACGAGTGCCAGCTGTGAAAATCGCAGATAGCACTCGTACGTGAAAATCGGGCGTCTTAATGAGTCCATACTCATACTTCATGTATACGTTCTATCCGTGTTTTTATAGTCTATGGGGCTGTTCACATGTTAGGGAGGGAAAAAATCGGCAATTGCCCCAGCCAATGACAGACCACGTGGCCGCTATGGAGCCGGTTGTGGGCACCCACCCCCGCCCGGCATCACACATTCAACCGTATCAACATCAAGTGGGTCGCACCAAATCAAGGAGACATGTTCTACTTTCATCTGATCAAATTCGCCAGTGCAAGTCTATGGTCTGCGAAAAAATCAGACAACTCTGGGACGCCCTCCGTGTGCCATCCTATTTACATGGTTGATAACTTATAAAAACTTCTGATACACAAAAAAGTAAAAAACAAATGAAATTCTGATGGTAAAAAACCGACACCCTGAACAAACACTGATGAAACGTGGACTGTTTTGAAGCCTAATGGGGACTTTTCCTTATTTGGGCAGGGCTCTATAATTCTTACCGTGTTGGTTTTCTATCATGTGCATTGTGATCTGGTGTGTGCTTGGGTCGATGACACCAGGGATCTCTGCTGTGTTTGCCTTTTGTACATTTTATTTTTAGCTCCATTTTGGCAATGATCCAGCTTCACCTTGGTGCCGGCTGCTACCTTCTCCGGTGCACGGGATGGAGAAATAACACACGAGCAGCGATTTATTAGGAAAGTTTACAGACATGGCCGCTGTGTTTCTATGGCCTGCAGCTTCTCTGTTCTGGTTATTATTTTGTGCTATAATTTATACAGCAGGAAACAAGCGAAGTGCAGCAGCCATCTAATGACACCGCTCTGCACATCCACGGTAATCCACTTATGTGCGCAGACGGCAAATAGGGAACACAGGCTGGAATAAAAAGAAATTAGATTATTTATCCCCTATAGTTCTGTAGATTAGATACACCGCGTTCCAAATTATTATGCAAATGCATATATTTTTCTCTGATTTTCCTAAATGGTAGATGCAAATGAGTCAGTATAATAAATAATCAAACGTTAAAGGATAGATCACATTTTATTGGACAAACCTCAAAATGATGAGGATTTTTTTCAAAATTTAAAAAACTCAAAATCCACTAAATTATTATACACAACAGAGTTTCCGAACATTTTATAGGTGGTAAAGAACTGAAAATGGTCATTTGTTGAATTTGCAGCATTAAGAGGTCACATTTACTAAAATCAAAAGCTGTTTCAATCAAAAACATCTTAAAGGGAACCTGTCATGTAAAATAACGCTGTTAACCTGCAGGTAAATAGTGTTCTGGCACAGTGTGATGCTCGCACTGAGAGCCCCACTGCCGGGAAGAAATTAACTTTATTCCCACAGCAGGTTGCTCTTTTAGTGGCGCAGGCACGATTTCTTTGATATCACCTTCACAATCCTTGCATCCATTGAACTTGTGAGTTTTTGGATATTTTTTTCTTGAATTTCTTTGGAGGATGTCTGAATCACCTCACAGAGCTGCTGTTTTGATGTGAACGGCCTGCCACCCACATAGATTTTTTGCTTGAGGATATTCCAAAGATTCTCAATAGGGTTGAGGTCACAGGAGGATGGTGGCCACACCATGAGTTTCTCTCCTTTTATGCCCATTGCAGCCAATGACTGAGAGGCAGAAGCGTAGCTATTCAGCTCAGGAAGTCGGGAAATATCTTAGTGGGCCCTTTACCTGATTTCAACTACGGTGGCACATCCTAATGTGGGTAAACCACTATACAAAGACCAACACTGATATTATTGCCATATGGTGATTATAAAGTGGTAGAACATACAAGAGATCACAGTACAGTTACAGATAGTGACTTACAGCTAACGTTCTTTCTGATGGAGTCATTCACTTTTTCTGTCTTTTCCATCTGGCCCAGACCGACATGACGACTTCTCCAGCCCGGACTCATCCATAGATTACAACAAAGACACATATGACTTCTCAAATTTCAAGCACCGTCCCCTTCTATTCCCAGCCTGCACAAACTCCTCATCCTGCTGATACCCCAATACTGAGCCACTTCTGCCATATGTGTCCCTATTACTGCACCTGCTGTGTGGCGTAATAACTGTGCTCCTCTTACTGCCCCACATAATAATGCCACCACTGTGCCCCTTACATAATAAAATACCTCATTTGTACCCTCTATTTGGTAAAATTGCCCCTTAGAAAATATTAATGCCCTGTGCAAGTGCCCCAGAAAACTGTCCAAATTTTGCCCTTAGAAAGTAATATTGTCCCACATGCACCTTTGATGGTCATAATACTTTGTGTGTCCCAATAACAACAATAATTCTTCTTAAGTGCCCTCTTAACATATAAAAATATCCCCTGAGTCTCCTCATGCACAAATCCCCTATACACCATATGATGGTTCCACGGCTCCCCTCTACATAGTATACACACTGTATAATGGCCCCACATTAGCTTCCATGCTGCATAATGGCCCCCATATTAGCTCACACACTGTTTGATGGCTCCCGCATTAGTTCCCACTCTGTATAATGGCTTCTATGTTAGCTCACACACAGTTTAATGGTCGCCATATAAGCTCCCACACTGTATTATACGCCCTTGCATTAGTTCTCACTCTGTATAATGGCTACCCCAATTTATGGGGGGCCCCCCACATTAGTTTCTACAATGTATGAGGGGGCCCCCATAGTAGTCCTTACAATGTCTGAGGGGCCCCCACAGTAGTCCCTACAATGTATGAGGGGCCTCATACTTTATAATGCCCCACAATCACACCACAAGTTGTGATCAAAATAGAAAACATCATACGGTTACCTAATCCAGTCCAGGATCCTGACGAGTCCTCCGGCAAAGCATGTGCTGACCAACCACTGATGTCATAGTGCCGGTGCACGCACAGGACGTGCGTCCTGGCACTCCGCAATGGCATCATCGCGCCGGCACTCTGACATCCTGGGCTTGCATCGGTGCCTCGGCCAGTTCTGTAGACCGAAGGCTTAAAGCCACCTGCTGTCTACAGAAAGGAGAGTGGTCATGTTTCCCTGAACTACCACAGGGCTTAACTGTATCGGCGAGCGCAGCTAAGGTAAGATCAGCTAAGGGTGGCGGTAGCTCCGAGTGGGCCCCTCTGACCGTCCCCTCTACCACCCCCCACACCCGTAACTGCGCTACTGTTCAGTGGTATTCTTTGCAGCATGAGATGGTGCATTTTCATGCATGAAGATGATTTTGCTATGAATTGCACCGTTCCTCTTTTTATACCATGGACGAAAGTGGTCAGTCAGGACCTCAATATAAAGGGACCGTCTGACGTTTTGATTTTCTATAGAAATATGGTAGTATTGTGCAGCACATTGGATATTGATTGCTTCTCACATACTGAACCTTGGACTAATCCTACCAATCACCAGAACATGGTGTCGGCAGCTATAGGAAGCCTTCATGGCAGGGGCACCCCATAGCGAAGTGTGGAATTGTGTTCCGCTAAGGCTCTCCGGGGGTGGACAGAGGGAGTGACAGAAGGCGTGTACTTGTCTACTTCCTTCTTGCTGAACTATCATGGTCACTACACACCTCAGCGTCTTAGGGGTTAAACTGCTGCAATCAGAGCTGGGTCCAAAATACAAATCATCCCAACTGCAGCCATACATGTACGGCAGATCTCAGGAGCGGGGCGGCTGGCACTGGCCCGTCACCACCCCATGGGCCCCACAGCAGTCACGTGGCATGTTACCACTGGCAGGATGCCACTGCTTCATGTCCCCGTGCCTCTTACTAGCTCCACTTGTTTTTTTCATAGACTGCATGATCAACCCTATATATTTTTAGTAAAAACCAGCTGGTGATATTCTTCTGATTAATTAATGTTTCATAGCTTGATGTCTTTTTATTGTAAAAAAAACCCTGATCTGCTGTAAAAAGCCATGTTCACACATTGCTTTTTTGCTGCGTTTTTTTCTGCTCTCTTGGCAATAAAAAAGCTGCTTACAAAAAACAGGTTTCACTGCATTATTGGTGCAGATTACATGTGTAATTTGTCAACTGTACATGTTTAATAACTTTAGTTTCATTCACCAAAAAACAGCAGTAAAAATGCATGGTTGTAGTTTTTTTGCAGCGTTTTTGCACTTTCTCATTGCTTTCTATGGTGAAAAAAAATGCTGCAAAAAACTGAAAGAATGGACACGCTGCAGTTTTAAAAAAAGAAGCACTTTTCCAATCCAGTCACGAACAAAAAAACAAAGCAATTATGTACAGGAGATTTCTGAAATGTAATAGCTTTTGCTGGTACTGTAAAAAGCACCTTTTAATTTGCATTAAAAAAAAACATAAAAAACTGCAAAAATGCAACGTGTGAACATACCCAAGCTAATGCAAATGGATGCACTGAAAAAAACGGATGCAAACTTAAGACAACACATTTGCATCTATCTTCTATAGGGTGCAATGTTATTTAAAAAAAAAAAATGGTTTTTATTAGTCTTTTTAAAGGATTAAACAGCGCGGCAGACTGCGTTTTTCCTTTGTGTAATTAAAATGGGTCAAAAAACAAATGTGTGCACAAACGGATACCAATTTAATACATTTTTTTTTACCGTACAATGGATGCGTCAAGTGCATCACAAAGATGTGGTGTGAATCGGACCTTGCTGATGCCGTCCCTTTAATAACCTATTTTCTGTATACGACCAATGTTTGTCTTTTTTTTATTAAGTTTCTTCTAATCTTTGTACAAATCTTGGAGTTTGATTACTTCCTAATTAGATCTGGTTAATGATCCACTAATGGCCGGCGCTCGCGGTGATCCCAGCGTTTTACATATAGTTTATGTTGTTTTTTTGTAACTTTCTAAACTCCGGACGTCTCTCTGAACTTTGTGCATGAGTGTCCATGTTCCGTGACAGATTGCGTAGTCATGTATTTTCGGCTCACACAATGATGAGCTGCGACGGATTAGCGCTAAGAGCAAATCTTTGTTGCTACAAACCCCTTAGTCAGCTGGATGATTGTGATGGGAAATAATGCTCCCTTGTTACAGGACGGCTAAAGTCTTCCCTCCTGTCTGTCAGGATAATATCCTGTAATTGGATAAGACATATCTAATTGAGGTACCGATACATTTCTTTGTTTGCAGGTCAAATGGTCAGAGATTCCCAGGAAAGAAACGTGAAATACATTACATTGTAACATCGGATAGGAAATACTTGTAAATAAAAGCAGACATTGCCGCTCCCTCCTCACGTGGGGTGTACAGGGGTAGGAAGTACCCACGGTTTCTGTAATGTTTTCAGTAAACAGGGTAAATATTTCATTTGCTGCCCTTGTACAGAGGTAACATTAAAGGGATTGTCTCGAGTTCTTAAAGGGATTTAATTTTTTTTTAATGAAGAGCCAAAAGGCAGGTAGTTGCTATTCGTCGCCGTCTCCTACTGGTCACCGACTGCTCCTGCCGGTGATTCAGGTGCTCCATGTCAACAGAGCAGCTCTTCTTTTCTGCTGGGCTGCTCTGTCGACAGGAAATGACTGCCGACCTCATGCTATTTGACAGCTGGCTCCCCGCAGTAAGGCAGCAGGGAGCCGACTATCAATCAGCATGATGTCAGTAGTCACACACTGTGAACAAAGCAGAGAAGAAGAGAAACCGCTGCTCTGTCAACATGTCAGCAGAAGCTAAGGAAGTGCCGATAGGAACGGTCTGTGACCACTCTGAGCCGGCTAGCATATTCGCTGGGCAGAACAGGTGTAACGGATGTATCGGGTTTGACACACAGTCATTCTGGATCCGGCTGTAGAATGTCACTGCGCTTGGCCTTGCAGACACCTTCTTGATCCTTTCATCATCCCTCCCTCTCTAGGACCCAGCGGTGATCTCCACCTTCTGCTGCTAATTAACACACCCTTGCTGGATCTTTAAATACCCTCAGTTTCTCCAGAGAATTGCTGGTGATAGAGTAGATTCCTCTGTTCAGGTCTGGAGTTCTAGCAGTCGACTAGATTCTTCTTGAAGTTCCTTTGTGGATTATTGTTGTGATCTCTCTGATGTCTTCTCAAAGCTAAGTGTATCCCCTTGTCTGTTTCCCTTGTTTGTCTTTAGTTGCAGTGGGGCTAACTAATGCTCACCCCACTGGCGGACAGAAAAGGGCCCCTGTGCAAGAACATTATATGGGCAATTTGCAGGCCAAAAGCTCCTAAAAATGCTAAATTTCGCCTGCTTTGAGGTAGAAATAGGCCCCTTTACCTCTTGGGCCCCTGTGCGGCCGCACAGGCTGCACCAATGAAATGTCCGCCCCTACCCCTCCCCCTCCATTCCTAGGGCTTAGCTCTAGAGACAGCCAGGGCTAAGGTATCCTGTTCGGCAATAGGTGCGGAACCTATTTAGGGACGATAGGGGAATCAGGGTGTTGTTAAATCTGCCTAAGGGTCTCCATTCTCCCTTTCCCTAATTCCTGGGCTTCCCTTCTTTTCCTATTGTCGTACGTTGGGTCTTTCCCATACCTAGCATAACAACAGGCCTTCCTGTAAGTTCTTAGGCCCATAGTTAAATATTCATAAAGTCCTGGATGACCCATTTAAATGGATAAAATAAAAAAGTGCTTGCAAAACAAGTAACTTTGCCATTTACATTTTATTAAAAATACTCTCTATTCTCAAGAGTAGAGGGATTTTTAATTTTATGATTTGCCAAGGTTATCGGCCACTTCTGCAGTCTCAGTGAGGGCAGTGACCTAAGCGAGGGGCATGTGCAGCCTGCAGGCTCTATGCTTTAAAGCTGATTCGCGCCGGTCATGCCAAATAAGAGGAGCACACCACTTAATGAACACGGCGCATCTTCTCAAAGGTGTGTGCCACCGTTCACCTCACCAGAAATGCTACTCCTGTTAAAGACTAGAGTAACACCGGCACTTTTGCTAAATCTGACTGGCGGGCATAGCAATGCCCCGTGCCGCTTTAGCTTCTTCATATCCTCGTCCACATTGGCAGAGCTACTTCAAACAGGCGTGAAAACGTCAAAAGGTGCACAGTTCTGCATTGTGCAAAATATCTTTGACTTTTCCAAAATGATTTACGACAGTTTTTTGGCATAAAAGCTTTGTTAAATCAGGGCCATAGTCCTCGGCCGGCGTTTTCTGAACTCTTCAGCATTTCAAAGTGAAATATATCCGCAGCCAGTGTCTGATTCATGCTGGACATGGTTCGGGCAGCGTGAGTCTGCTGACAGGTTCCCTTTAATGTGCTAAAGGAAAACAACAACATGGGTAAATTGAAAATTTGTTGACAAAATTGATCATTCGTGGAAAAATTGATGACTGTCCACTGGAAAATTATTCTCTTAATTCAGTGCAAAACAAATCCCGGATCTGGTTGCTCCCAACATTTTTTTGTTTTATTTCTGTTGATGTTTATGAGCGTTCTTTATTGTGTGGCTTATAAAAATATAAAGAAACTGTTTTTTTGGAGTTGTCTAACTTGTTCCTGAAGTCTACAGTGATGTGCCCCCTCTGAGTTAGGTGCAAACAGGAGACTTTATTAAAAAAAAAAGGAGCAGCATTGAAACTCGCTTAAAGGGAATCTGTCAGCAGTTTTTTACCTTCTAATCTGAGAGCTTCATAATGTAGAAGCAGAGACCCTGATTCCAGGGATGTGTCACTTTCTGGGCTTCTTGCTGTAGTTTTGATAAAAGCACTGTTTTAACAGCAGGAGATGTACCAGAGGACTAGTAAACCTGCTGCCAGGTAGTCCTCCATATTCTTGAGCTCTGTATAAACCCGCCCACACCACTGATTGGCAGCTTTCTGCCTATGCACAGTTTACTCAGAAAGTTGCCAATCAGTGGTGTGGGCGGGGTTATACAGAGCTCAGCATTCAGAGAACTGCTAGATCTGCAGTAGAGAAAACTGTGATACATCGCTGGAATCAGGGCGTCTGATCCTTCCTGAGATATGGCAGCATAATCCTGGTGAAAGATTCCCTTTAAAAAGGTTCCAAGTGGTATACAAAATAAAAATTAGTGATTCCTTCATCAATCTCTGCTGTCCTTGTTCCAAATCCTTCTTGTTCTCTGCTTCCTGCTCCTCCTAGACATGGAATTGCAAGTGAAGCTAGTCTTTTCCAGACTGATAGATTTCAATTACTTTGTTTTTCATTTATTCCTGAATTTCTTTGTATCGCAGCATGATGTCTAGCTTTTTAAGGATCTTTTGGTCTACTTCACTTTGTCAGGCTGGTCCTATTTAAGTGATTTCTTGATTGAGAACAGGTGTGGCAGTAATCAGGCCTGTGTGTGGCTAGGAAAATTGAACTCAGCTTCCCAAAGATGTGATAAACCAAAGTTTTCAGGGGGGGGATAATCACTTTCACACAGGGCCCTGTAGGTTTGGATTTCTTTTTCTCTTAATAATAAAGACCTTCATTTACAAGCGGCATTTTGTGATTACTTGTGTTATCTCTGTCTAATATTTACATTTGTTTTGTGATCTGAAAGATTTTAAGTGTGACAAACATGCAGAAGAATAAGAAATCAGGAAGGGGGCAAACACTTTTTCACACCGCTGTATCTGCAGCCATTGATTGGATGAGCTGAATTTTCTCTGTGTCAAAATAATGTATCGCAACCTTGTCAATGTGAATAATGGCTGTTATCTAAAGGAAGAATTTAATGATGATATCTGATGATTTGGCATTATATTTATTTTCATTTTTTTGTATCCAAATCAGCAAATTTCATGTAGTCTGTAAAAGTTCAATCCCTTGTCCAAAAAAACCACGTCACTTGGCGATGTCACAGATGATAAATTATCACATAGAAGCCTGATGAGCTGTCTGTGTGAATATGTTCTTACCGCACAGAACATGTGGTTATAGCACAAAATGTAACAGATCGGAGTGCAAACAGTCAATAAATGTGTCCGATGACTGTGCATAAAATCACATTTATTTTTCTAGGTAGTTTAGAAGGTGTCTCATGTGGAAAAAAAAAAAACTTTCTTATTTTGTAGGGTGTGTCTGTCAGAAGGTCATCAGAGGGTCTTGTTCATGGGAATCCATATGTCCCTCCAGAGCAATTAAATCTGGACTTTTTGTCTGTGTTTTTCCTCTTTACATTACCCCAGGGCTTTTCCATACTATAAAGCGTGAAACATAAATTAAAGATGAGCAAATCTATGAAATGTAACTGTAACTCACCGGCAAATTTCCTTCCACAGAACATCTGGTTATGGCGTCTTGAAGCTGTCATCACCAACAAAGGCTTGATTTGCCTTTGTGGATTGGATGGGTTATTACCAACATCTGGTGAGAATTTCATGTCAGTAGCACCTTTAGAAATAGATTTACTTAGAAAATTGGTGACGTGTTCAATACTTATTTTACCCACTGTAAATAATAACTAAAATTTTAAAAAATTATATATGTTAAAGTCCTGGGTCATATCCCACCAAGGACAACATCTGCAAGGAGTTTGTATGTTCTCCTGTGTTTGCGTGGGTTTCCTCCGGGTTCTCCAGTTTCCTCCCACACTCCAAAGACATAGTGATAGGGAATGTAGATTGTGAGCCCCAATGGGGACAGTGCCGATAATGTCTGTAAAGCGATGTGGAATTAATGGAGCTATAAAAATGAGTAAAATAAATAAATAAAGTAAAAAAAAAGTTTAGAAAGTTTGTTGCTTATCATAAAAAAAATAACAAATCAGTTATATAAAGCTGATAATACGTAACTGTTGACAATCAATTTTTCAAAAGGAAGTGTAAGGGGAGTGGACTGGACTGCCCTGTTGCTACCACTAAAGACACCAATCACATTGTATTGTAATGTGAATCGTGTCCTGCGTCTTTTGTATATAATGTGTCATGTGATGTGTGCCTGTGTAATGTATAGTGTACAGTATAGAATAACACATAGTTTAGGGCTTAGGACATAGATAGGTAGGATATGGTAGTTGGCTGTAATTAAGTAATGATGTTAGGGTAAGGTAAGTGTTAATGTTCAGGACTAGCCCATAGTGGGAGAGGCTTAGTGTTAGGGCAAGTGACTGTTTCCTGATAGTTGGGTAGATAAGGACAAGTTCGAGTTTGAGTAGAAAGTGTCTGTGAGCAGTGCTGCCGATGTGGGTGAACTATCAAAAGGAGACCAAGGGATAAGAGAGTAGCACGACCTGGAACTGACTAAAGAGACAGTCTCTTACCACCTTATAAGAAGCTATGCTCTTCTGTTCTAACCACCAACATGAAAGTGCAGGTTTTTTTCTGGAAGAACAGGAAGTGATAACATGACATCCTATGATTGGCTGTACCTATCAGGTAACTGGAACAGTATGTCATCACTTCCTGTCCAGGTGGATAACATCAGAGTGGCCTGTGTTGGAGCGATGGGAATTAGAGCCTGTGAGTATAGCCTTTTTTTATAATTCTATATCCACCCTTGACTTTTTGACTTTTTCTTTTTTACTTTAGACTACCCCTTTAAGACACATTTACAACAACCATTTTTTGCCCAGATTGAGGACCGATCAACCGATATACAAAAATTGATCAGTGCATGGTTAAGGGCCCTTTTTTACTAGTGCAAGCCTCAATGGAGACGAACTAGCAGCTTCCGCTGCCTTGTCTACACAGATCTATCTTTCAAACACTCTTTCATCAATATTGACTCGTGTGAAAGGACCTAGAGTTATGGCATATATGACTATGTTAGTTTTATATTAGGTCCTGTTGACTCTGAGATGCATTTTGCACATGCATCATCTTCATTATGTGATCAGACAAGAGGTGTTAAAAGCCCAGGTTCTGATGAAGTGCTTTGTTCTGAGCCTTTGTAAGAACTGCGCAGTCAATTAATTTGGAACCTTTTTTCTTATATGCAGAATCCTTTGTGTCTGGACGCCATGTCCCTTACTTGATACTCCTCCATTATGTCACAGTGAGTCATACTTAAGTGGACATTAGTGTGAGTCTTGATTAACATTCCTATGTGTTTTGCTGGGTGCAGTGAATCACTTAATACTGCCAGATTACTGTGAAAAAATGTTATTTCCTGACTTGCATGTGTTAAATGGCTTCTGATCTTTACAGGCTATACAGAGTACAATTTTGCAGATTTTTTTTTTTATTCCTTTGTTCTTTACTTACTTTACTTTGCAATTTTTTTTTACTTTACTTTGTTCTTTACTTACTAACTTTGCAATGTTAACCAACTTTTTAGATACTCGACCTTAAACCTGTTCTACTGCTTTGCTGCTGCTGCTGTGGAGTGTCGAGGTCCTTTATCTGAGCGATCTGCAAAATAAAAAATGCAAATCCATCAGAGATCACACTGGTGACATCTCTCTCTTCTCTTCCCTCTCTCTGAGTTAGTCCTCATTCCAACATCAGTTTTTCTTGCGTATGAGAAAAACTGACCTATTATTTTGATCAGACTTTGACCAGAGATTTGTCCAAGTGTTATCATTTTTTCTCGTAGGTGGAGGAGAAAAAAAAGTTTCCCAACTTCTCATATGTGACAGTCTGTGAAAATCGGACCACACTCAGATGTTATCAGAGGGCAGTCCACTTTTCTAACGGACTGTAAGGCAGCGCTAGTCATCATGCTGCGGGACACTCGCTTCACCGGGTCAATTAAAGCACACATGCAACACCTTTCCGGTATTTCACAATCCAGCAGTTTATTATTTATCATAAACCGCTCATAACCGCGTCCATCTCAGCGGCTCGCCGACATATTACACATATAATGTCCAAGAGCCTTTCCAGTGACAGATATGACCACTTGGCTCCAGATACAGCCTTCAGCAAGGTAACAATATAAATGTCCACATCAAGCAGTGTTTTTACCTTTGCCGGGTCGTAGCTGCTTCAGTCAGTTCGGTTCTGCCACCGCTGTGG